>NC_089814.1:4634145-4739145 GCF_029633855.1 Hoplias malabaricus
ATTGTTTTCGACATACAATGCAGTATGTGAGTCCACAAACCACCCGTGCTTCTGGTTGTTGTGAGACTCTTTCCAGTGCAGTGAGTGCAGCTGTGGATCGGATACATTTACATGACTTTTCTATTCGTTTACATTAGTGCTGTGCTCTTAAACCAGACAATTTGACCCCAATATGGCGCCCACACCATAAACGTTATGGAAACCCATGAATACACTGAACTAATGCACAGACAGGGTGCCACACCAACTCCTTTGTCTGTGGTAAATGTGTATCTACAGAAAGTGTACAGTGAGAGAGACTGTTAGTGTGTGTCCTTTAAATACAAAATACACTCTCGACAGCCGTATCACACACCTCTGATTGTGTGTGTGTTCCTTGATGTGTTTACTGTTTATTTCAGGGTAAATGGAAAAACAAGGAGCGTGTTCTTGTTTTTTCTTCACGAGGAATCAACTTCAGAACGAGGCACCTGATGCAGGATCTGAAGACCATGATGCCTCACGCTAAAGCAGGTGAATATCTAGAACCGAGTCTTCTTTTTTTGCCCAAATTAACGAACTAAACACACAAGTGTGTTTCACTCTAATTTTAAGGTTGTCCCAAATGACTTCCCCTTTTATTACACCTTGACGTCAGGCTGAAGTGGATCTGTCAAAACTACAGAAGCTCCACGGCTTGTTCATTTTGTTTAAACAGAGCTTCTAACGTTGGGGATGGTACACAAAGTTAGCCAGATAACCTGGTTCAATAGGACATGCCTGACTTTGGTTACGTAGTTAAACTGAGAAATCATGCTCTATGAAATACATTTTGTTCTGCATTGTTCTGTATATTTTGAAGGAGATATTTTCAATTTTCTTTTCACATTTCTGAAGTTTAAAAACTACTAAAATGACCTTCTTTGTCTCCAGATACAAAAATGGACAGAAAAGACAAACTGTTTGTGGTGAATGAGGTAAAATTAAATATAAATTTAAAACAAACTGAAAGGCTTTTCTTTAAATGTTATTATTTGACCCTGAATTACGGCATGGTTTTAATCGGTTTAGAACGTGTATTTATTAATTATTACATCAGTTTCTTGCTTTGGTTTTGTTTTGATTATTAATTCATTAAATTTTTGCTGTGTGCAGTCTGTTTACTGTTGTGCTTTTGTCATCGTTTGCACCGTGATATTTTCATCTCAGTGAATGGTGCATTAAAAAAAATATATATATTTTTTTATTATTAATAATAAACAACAATAATGTTATGTAAATACTGAATGAACTCACTGGTATGTAGCGAAGCAGCTGTGATTTCTAAAACTGTAATGTGTCTCTGTTACAGGTTTGTGAAATCAAGAACTGCAACAAGTGCCTGTTCTTCGAGGCAAAGAAAAAACAGGATCTTTATCTGTGGTGAGTCTGTTAAAGTTGTGTATTTCTGAACAGCCCTGGAGCATCTTAAATATGAACTGGTGTTTTATGAAAACGGGTCTTGCTTGTTGTTGTTGTTGCTATTATTAATTAAGCTTTATTTTTATTTTTTCCCCTTAAAGGGTCTCAAATGTTCCTCATGGACCTTCGGCCAAGTTCCTGGTTCAGAACAGTACGTCTGCACTCATCCCTGTGTCGTTGCTGTTGGAACATGACCCTTATTTTAACGTTCATAACTGTAATAATGCCAGTCAATGTAAAGGAGTTGTTGCAGTTTTTATTGGTCATTTAATCAGGAAATAATTACACAGTGTGAAATATGCTGCTGTTAGTTAGAGATGACATTAATGCACATTAAAAATGGACATACATGATTTTGCAGCAACCCATTCTCCATATTTTATTTCCTTTAATCAGCCTCATAATATCAACAGTCCCAATGATCAGTAACCACTCCTCCTTGTTCGTGATGATGCTGTTAAACTGCCTTTTCTCGTTTGTTTGTTTGTTTTAGTTCACACTCTTGCGGAGCTGAAAATGACGGGGAACTGCCTGAAAGGATCCAGACCTCTGCTTTCATTTGATCCAGTAAGGAATTTTAAAAAATTCCGTCCCAAGCCTGGTTTGAACTGAACTGGAGCAGATTTAAGTGAAATACGGGATGTTTTATTTATTAGTTCAAAGTCTAGGGCTCTAAAGTGGAAGCAACATAAAACAAAGGAACTGGTGCGACACCAAGGCAGACATTTCAGATTTGTCCAGATTTACATAAAAAACATGTAAAACAACAGAGAAATAACAGTTCCCTTGGGGCCACTCGTCCTCACTGCTAACGTAACCAAGACAACAAAAAACACCAATAATAACCATCTCCCCATGATGCAACATTCCTCACTCAACGCTCATGTTGACTTTTTATTATAAACATCAAGTGTCAGAGCATGAAAATAACTGTTTAAATGTTTTATATTTCCCCCAGTTCCTCTGCACCTCACAGTTTTACTCTCTCTGATCTAAACTATGACACTCCACTCAGGGCTCTGAAATCTCCCAGTTTACACTCCAGGTCTCCTCTGGTGCAGTGGATAATGGACTTTAGCCTTTCATTGATAAACCAGGCTTTCAGTCTTGTCTTGAGTATAACGAGGAAGATGATTCTAATCAAAGATTGATTCTTTTTTTCCCAGAAATTTGATAAGGAGCCCCATTATTCTTTACTGAAAGAGCTGTTCATTCAGGTAAATTTTCATGAATTTGATTCATGTTTTTTAAATTCAATTCTCAGTTTTCTCAGCCCTTTGAGATTTCTTTGAAATGTAAAATGCATTACAAGGCAAATTTATTACGTAACTTTGTCATTACACCAATGCAGTGTTGTACAGTATCAATACAGTGTATGGAAAGCAGATAAACAATAGTGCAGCCACACTGAGCCTTTGTGGATAAGATCAGTGGCCTCTGGCATTAACAGTGCTATAAGTCAGAGCAGAGGTAGAAAAAGCTGCAAATTACAGTTAGCATTTAATATAGACCTGAGTGATTTATACATGGTGTATCAAGACGGAAGGGTACAGTGTGTGGTGTACAGTAGGTTGCCCACCAGCTGCTGTCTCCATATGTGTATATATTATTATTATTAATATTGTTATATATTTATTACGTTTTCTCCCCTGCAGACTTTCTCAACGCCTCAATATCATCCAAAGAGCCAGCCCTTTGTGGACCATGTGTTTACTTTCACAATTGCAGACAACAGGATATGGTTCAGAAACTACCAGGTACACATTTTTAATTTACTGTACAGTGGCACAAAACTAGAAACAGCTTCTCTTTCTTTAGAGAGGATTGACTGAGAGACAGCTGTGGTCTTTAAAGGTTCTAAATGTCAAAAATAATTTTGGCAAGAAGAGTTTAAGCCCCAGAACCCTTGGCTGTACCTCATTAGACCTGAGGTCACTGGAGTGACGGAGATCCAGTTGGAGTGGTGTTTGTGATCCAGAGCTACTCACCCTGACCTCACTAATGTAAAGGCTGCTATCAAATTCTCACAGCAATGATCCCGTGGCTAGTGTACATCTGGACACATAGGCTAGTTACTTGTGTGCTTTGTTTAGCTTTATCGTTTAACGTTGGCTATAGAGATGTTTCCTCTGATGTTTTTGTTAAAGCTCTGTTTCTCTCACAGATTATAGAAGAAGATGCGTCTCTTGTAGAAATTGGACCTCGCTTTGTCCTCAATCTCATCAAAATATTTCAAGGCAGCTTCGGGGGTCCAACGCTGTATGAAAACCCTCATTTCCAGTCCCCCAACATGGTGAGTGGCCCTTTTTTGTTTTTTACCAGAGGTTCCAGGGAATTGAGGAAGCCCAGTTCCTTCAGCTCACAGCCCCATCCATTCACAGTGAAGTTATAAGGAGTGTTTCAGCACAAACTGCTTTTTGAATAAGACAGAATACAGGATCAATGTTCACGCCCATATTTGAGTAAACAAAACAAACATTTTAATTCGAGACATAAAGGGCAGAGCTCCTGGGGGTCAAGTCTAGTTCTGGGGTTACAGAAGGGGTTAAGGCTTAATCTGTATCAAGGGAAAACTGGCCCAGAGGGGCTGCCAAATTGGGGCACCCAGGTGTAAACTGTTCCTCAGTCACTTCTCATAGACCTTGCTTTACAGCAAATCTCTAGATGTTTAATCCCTGATCTTTCTTAAGAAATAATAGTAGATTTTTGTGCACACCTCTCTCCTCAGTGTCGGCGAATGTTGCGAATGGCCAAAGCTGCGAAACTGAAGGAGAGGCAGTTGGTGCAGGAGATCCGCCTGGAGAAGAGGAAGGCGGTGAAGGAGGTGCTGACTGAGGATGTTACGGATGACGTTTTTGTGACTCCAGCTGAGGAGAAGCCGATTCATGTGGAGAACGAAGCTCCAGGTCCAGACCAGGCCAAGAGGAAGAAGAAGCTGAAGTTAACAGAGCTGAAGAGGAGAACTCTGATGAAGCGTAAAGGCATGAGATGAAGAGTGGTGCTAATAAACATCACAAACCCTGTCCCTCAAAGCTCCCACAAATGGGTTTAGAAGTAGAAATTGTGGTAACAGCCCGTTGTCACCCACGGTGGAATTATCACTGTTTTTTAAACCCTTTTCAGTTCCAACCCAATAAAGGACCAGTTAGTTATTTTCTTCAATTATTTTGTCACGTTATGAAGTTCAAGATTCTGTACTACACTTATTTTAAACATGGCTGCCCCCATGTGGATGACTGCGCTATGGAGCATAAACTGGTTAATTCAGAGACTACAAAGTAAAAGAAATGACAATTGCTTCCCTAAATATTGTTTTCTGCATTTAGTGGTTAAAAATGGTATTGATTTATTTAGTGGATTGCAGCTTGTGTCCGAATCTCAAATGACTTCCTGCTTCCTACGTAGTGTATTATGTTGAAACTGAAATGGTGGTTCTTGCACCCCATTAATGGATAATATTTCTGACATAAAGCAAGTTCCTATACATCACCATAATTGATATATAGTGGATTATTTTGGTCTAGATGTTTCAGAATACATCGTGGGCAATTTGGGGAGTAAGACGCCATTTGATTTTCAGCCTGAGACTGCTCAGTGGTTAATGAGACACATTATTATTTTCATTATTTGTTTTTATGTGCTTAATGAATTTTTCCTCATAAAGGCACATCTCTTTTGTACCCCTGGAGTATTGTACAGGTTTAAGGTGATTTCTCATTGAACACAAAAGAACTGTTATTTGTAAGTTTTTTTTCCTGTGTTTGTTACCAAACAATTAAAACTTGTGCCTCATTGAGACACCATCAACTGGAACCTAATTCCTTGTGTGTGTAACATACTTGGCCAAATACATCTGATTCTGATCGACTTTACATCTCACTTTTTATTAAAATGGGAAAACAAAACTTCCATTTTTATCGATCAACCTATACAGCATTTTCCTGGGGCAGTGGTGGAATAAAATAACAGGGCAGGGTAACTGCTGTGTGACTTATGCCTACAGGTCTCTATGTTTTAAATGCATATACTTACGCAGTATTTATTTTTTCAGGTATCTCTAAAATACTGTGCAATTTAAAAAATAAATTGTTTTACATATTTCAGAACATATCACATAATTACACTGTCAGGACACAGCAATGTTGACCTGGATCTTTTCACAATTATATGTTCAGAAAGACCTAAATCTATGTGAATTTGCTTTGGAAATGTTTCTTTTCAAAATTTCCGAAAAGATGTGATGAGCCATCTTTGCCTGCACAACCACAGGAAGTTGTAGTGGGAAGTTTCATACACTTGGAACATATATATTCTATACTTTTAGATTTAGTCTGTTGCAGTCTTCAAAGATAGACTCCATTCTGCTCAAGGGGAAACAGAGCAGGGAGTGGGCAAATAAAAACAACAAACAGAACCCCAAATATTCATTTTCTGAAACCCTAGCAGCCCTGTGAAGGACTGGCGCCCCCTCCAGGGTGTATTCCTGCCTTGCGTCCAATGATTCCAGGTAGGCTCTGGACCCACCGCGACCCTGAACTGGATAAGGGTTACAGATAATGAATGAATGAATGAAACCCTAGCAGACAGAACACACCACACTCCTCATAGACTGACCTGAGGTGGGGATTAAACCCACAACCCCAGGGCCTTGGAGCTATTTGGCAGTGACACTACTCTCAGCCCACAGTGCCACAAAAGGCATCAAATTCTAAATGTATTTGTATTTATAAAATACAATCAAGTTGTTCAGTGAATGCATTTCCAATGTTTAACACATTTGATTTAACACATCACAGATTCTTGTTTATTGCATTTTAAAATTATCCTTACTTTTAATGGAAACAGGTTTGATTCATTAAATATCGATTTAATATTATGGTAATGATCATTTAAGTGGTCGGGCATTATGATACGGTAATATTTATTCATAAAATATAGTGATTTTGGATAAGTACGAGCTAGCATTAGCCGGAACTAATTATTAGGTGTTTCCACCCGGACCCTGAACGGAGGAGTAGCGGGAGTCATGGCGTTCAGCTTTGGCGGTGCCTCGAGCGCGGGTGAGTTTCACTTTATTATTTTCATTTTTAATTCGCTTTACTTTACGTTAATTGCTCACAAATAAAAGATCCGTGGAGTAAAGACCATCATCTGTTTTTAAGAAGGACATTAGGAGAGTATTACTGTGTGGGCAGTGGTCAAGAGCTTGGCTCTTTAACACTAACACTTGAACTCTTATTTATTATTTAATTTAATTTATGCAGTTAATGTATACTTAATACACCCCTGGGCATTTACACTTCGTATAAAAGTGTCTAACAGTGTAAAACACCACAGAATCGGTTTGTAGAGAGTTAATGTTGCGAATATGTGTGTAGTAAATTAGTTAAGTGTATAATTTAACGTTTTTAAATGTGTTTTACATTAGTTACACCCATTTTATTTTTATTTAGCATTATTATTATTATTATTATTATATATTTTTGTATATTTAAAGTCTCCCCAGGCATCTATATACCATTTAACTCTTTAATAATTTAATTTATTTAATAATTTAATAATAAACAATATAATATATATTTTGGTTTTTTTTTATTTTAACTTTAATGGTATTAAAATCATTCAAATGAAAATGCAAACTCCTTTTTCTCTCTCTTTAAAGATGTGTAATAACTTGTGAAAATACTACATTTGCCATTCAGATTTTCCAGAAAAAACAGAAGAGTCACATGAGACCCCCCCCCCCCCTAAAAACAGCTCCTTTTCTTAAATGTAGCTTAAATTTAATTATAATATACATTTAAATGTAATGTTCATAACTGTCCAAAATGAAAAAGGTAAAAGGGGCAAATGTGGTGATGGGATTTTGTGTGATGCATATTCCTCAGTTGTAGCTACTAAACTAAATGGTCAGAGTTTTACTTTGTTCTGCGCTTGTGTGAACCATGTCTCTAACAAAAAGCCATGATATTAATGAAAGCGCGAGGTGACCCACACTCTCCATCCTCCTCTACTTTCTCTGTCATCACTGATGTCTTGTCTGTTGTCCATAAAGGCTCGACGGGCTTTTCATTCGGTTCATTCGCTGCCAAAACTACAGCGTCCACAGGTTTTGGCTTTGGTACTAGCACCACCACCACCACCGCCGCCTCATCTGGATTTGGTAGTAAGTTCATCTGTCCATGTTCATTCAATTAACCATTGCATTGGAGCAACCATTTTACATTGTCATTATTTACATTGCACTGTAATCTGTATCAGTCCTCACCATCACCCTGAGAAACATCACCTACTGTGTATGTCCAGAAGTCTCAGGATTTCCAAAGAAATGCACTGACCAATAGGAATGGGACGCTTGCTTTAGAGCAGCTGCACATGACCGTGAGCCCAGCAGACCCCATGCAAATTCCAGTGCTAATTAAACATTTTTATATTGAAGCTGCAGTTTAAAAGGGTGCAGTTTTCAAACGACAAGAGATTCAGTTTTAATTGTAGCCTCCATTATCAAGAACGACGTATTAATTTGCGATCTTTTACACTGAAATCACTGTATTTAACTTATTTTTGTTGAATAAAATCCCAATGGTCATTTTCAATAGTCCATCATCTCATTTGTACCCCTTACAATTGCAAAATAAATCTCAAAAAGATCTGTGTTCTCTGGAGTGATGGAGCTCTGACCAGTACCTGTGGGCTGTATTGGTGTGATCTGGAGCTAATCATCTAATCTTACAATTGTTTGTGGCTGAATGCCATCAAATCCCCAGGGCAAATGTTTCAAATATCAGTGTAAAGCCTTCCCAGAAGAGTAGAGACTGATAGTGCAGCAAACTCTTGATTAATGCCCAGCATTTCAGAAAACAAGCTGGATGCAGCAGGTGTCTACAAACGTTTGGACATACGGTCTGAACATTTTCAGCAGCAGTGGCCTCCTCTTCCTTCTTTATTAGGGTTGAGCTTCTTTCTGTCATTTACTTATTATGTGTACTTCATTTTGGAGGTAGTTTATGTAATTTTAATTCTAATAGGGACTTAACCCTGTTCAGAACGCCCGCTTTCAGCACCTGTTCCTTTAAATGATAATGAGCCGCTCGCTGTTCACCCCGACCCCGAGCGCACAGCAGTGAGGAGCGAGGAGCAGAAGCTCTGGTTTTTAGCCGTTTTCACTCTGTTCTCTTTCTTCTCCGTTTTTACTCAGTGCTCTTATTTCTCCGCGCTCGTTGTGTCTGTTTTGCTGCACTTTGTCTTTGCACCCTCACAACCGCGGGTCCAGTGCTTTGATAGTGAACTTAATAAGAAAACAATAGGTTTTTCAACACAAACCGAGACCACATCTGTGGGCATGTCTAGTTACAGGGTACTCTCTTCTTATCCCCAAAAGTTGATCTACGTTTGCTTTTTGGAGAAAAACAAATTTCTGTCACAACAGCACAAACACTCGCAGGTCTTATACACGCTCCGCCATCATCTACCTTCTGTTTCCTGCCGCTGTGCAGCGCACTCTGTTTGTCGTATCCTGTGACGTATATTTGGTTCCGCTAAAACTGGTGTAAAAGCGGCAGGTTCACTGAAAAGCATCAAGGTTCTGATAAGCCCGTTCAAGAACCAGAGTTCTTTTGGTGGAAAAGGGCTGTGTGGGTGATTGGAGGAGTAAGAGCTAGTGATCGGTGTGGAACTGAGGGTGATTTGTAACTGGGGAGAAAATGATTGGGATTAAAATAAAATCATCAGTTTCACAAAATAGTGGAATTCATAGTGTTCCAGAGATAAACCGTTATTTTTATTTTTTTCAGGTTTGACTGCTCCAGCTTTTGGAGCTGCCACGACGACAACTCCCTCCACAGGGTTTGGATTCGGCGCCACAACAACAGGTCTGTACGTCTTATTCTCTTCAGTCTTTTTCCCTTTTACCTTTTTTTGTTTTTTTCCCCCTCAACTTTCTCCAGACAGCTTCGACAACAAATACAAAGTGAAATGGTACTGAACGTCAGCATTAGTTGCATCCAACAGCAGTGTGTATAATCTGTTCCACAATGTGTCACTAATATAGCTTACATTTATTTATTTATTTGTTTATTTTTGGGTACATGTCGCTGTATAAAATGAAATCAGCTTATGTATGTTTTCAGAAAAAGCCATGTGTGATGTAATTCGTTGTGACAGTTGTATAATTGTATTTATTGCTTTTCTGTCACTGCATGTAAACTTTGCTCTCTTCCAGTTAATAGTAAACTAAATAGTGCACTTTACAGATTTTTTTAATACTAATGTTAACACAACCCTACGTCGTGTACTTCGCAGTGAAGAAGAAGATATTTGAGATTCAGCCCTAGTGGTTTGTTGGTGTAATTGCACTACACAGACACCAATTCACAAGTGTAGACTCTTACAACGGCATAGGGCTCATAAGTTCTGCGCTGAGTCGACCCAGAGGCATAAATCAGCCTTTATTTCACTGATGTGACAGTGCATTTACTTCCGCTTTACCCACATCTGTCCAGCATTTTCTTATTAACACAGTGGAGCCAGCCGAGCTCAAACCACTGCTTTCAACACAGGTCTTCCTAACTCCTCTTAACTGACCTTTAACTAACCTGACTTTCCTTTCTCTCTCTCTCTCCATGGCTTTCCGTGGCGTCAGGATTTGGGGGGCTGGGGGCTGTGAACACCACTACAGGGGGCTTTAGTTTTGGGGGGTTTGGGTTGAACACCAATCCAGCAACAGTCAACTTTAACACGGGGAGCTTTGGGGCCCCAAATACGACCGCCACAGTGTTTAACTTTGGCAATAGTCTCGCTGGTGCAGGTAGATGTCTGTTATACAATATGTCAGATCTCATCTTCATCATCGTCATCATCATTGTATTTGTCTGATGTTCATCCATAAATAGGGGTGCAAGGATACACAAATTTCACAATACATTATGCTTTGCTGTTTTTGCTCTGCGACATGGAGAAAGAACAATTTCCCTTTTGTTTTTTGATATAGACATCAAAGAGGCCAATACAAACACAACAGTATATTTGGAAAGGATGACTGCTACATCAAATATGGAACAAAACGCGGTTCTGTATCTGTTCAAAATGGGTTGACGGTTGGCAGCACTAGTTCCAGCCCAGTCTTGCTCTCTCCGCTAGCCAATTCACAACCAGCTAATCGTCCAGCAGGCTAACCAGAACAATAGCATTGCGTTGTTTCCCCAGTTACGCCGGCGTTGTCATAGTAACACAGCATTCCTTTTACACACTGTGCCACTAGATGTCGCATGAAACTACAGCGCGGCACGGCAACTCATTAACTCAATTTGACAAATGGCTCAATGTTTTTTTTTTTTTTTTTTTTAAATAAAATCTTAATGTATGCGAGTCTCAGCTCGTATCGTATCGATAGAAATGAATATTACTATGTGTATTGTGACACCCCTATCCATAGACATCTACGTTCTGGGCACATCCATCGGGAAGTGTGGGGCACAACCTTACATCTTTAGATTTACAGAGTAATTATTTTTAAAGGTTTGTTTTAAGTAAAATTGAGAATGTTTGTATAAATGCCACTTACACACCACTGCCACGAAAAACGCGGGGTCTTTGTCTCTAACGGCGACTGTTTATCAGTTCAGTGCATTTTCACACCTGCTCTTCGTAGTTCGGTTAAAGCAGACTCTGGTTCGTTTACACCCTCGGTGCGGTTCGTTTGTGCAGGTGTGAACGCAGTAATTGCACCAGGATGCGGACCAAAACAACCGCACTGAGACCCTTGAGAGGACGTGGTCTCGGTCCAGTCCCAAATGAACAGAGAATGTGATTTGTCCTCGATCCGACCCAAATATGCAGGTTTGAGCTAAACGGCTCCTGTCGCCAGCTGTGCTTTACGTTATGCACGGCTCCACAGGTCCATACAGGTCTGACCAATAAGCGAAGAGAACATTCTCATGGTTTGTTGTGATGCATTTTGCTGTTCTTTCATTTATCACTGAGTGAAAACAGTGATCTTGGGGGGGAAAATGCTCCAAATTTACAACCTCGTGAATTAAACTAGAGCAGAGCAAACAAACTAAAGTTGTGAAAACGCCCTTAGAAACCAAAATCTACATGACTTCTGAAGAGCTCTTGTAACAGTGCTTTAGTGTAGTAGTCGAACCAGTTGCAGTGTTTTATCACATCTCTGCCTCATGCTTTCGCCCCCTGCTGCCAAATCGTGGCCACAAACCGCCTGCTCACGTATGACGTGAATGATCACCTGTCGCTCTGTCAACTTCTAGTGTGATCAGCTTGTGAGGTTGTGTCCCAGATTCCCATATCCTCCATAATGTTACACAAATCATTTTTATGGCATGACATGAAGGACTTTATTTAATCATTAACTCACATGGCGAGTTTTACACACAGTGGTCGTTGTGGTTTATCTGATCAATTACAGGAGGTTATTAGAAGTGTTTATAATCAACTTTCCATTGTCACTGATGGTAGGTGAGCTGTGTTTGTTTGTGTTAGAGCTTTCCTCTTTAAAGCTAATAGAAGAGTTGATAGCAACACAAAAGGCTGCACAACATCTACATAAGTCTTTATTATTATTATTATTATTATTATTATTATTATTATTACTATTATTATTATTTAATATTTCCTCCGGGTGACTGTCTGTGAGGAGTGTGGTGTGTTCTCCCTGTGTCTGTGTGGGTTTCCTCCGGGTGACTGTCTGTAAGGAGTGTGGTGTGTTCTCTCTGTGTCTGTGTGGGTTTCCTCCGGGTGACTGTCTGAGGAGTGTGGTGTGTTCTCCCTGTGTCTGTGTGGGTTTCCTCCGGGTGACTGTCTGTGAGGAGTGTGGTGTGTTCTCCCTGTGTCTGTGTGGGTTTCCTCCAGGTGACTGTCTGTGAGGAGTGTGGTGTGTTCTCTCTGTGTCTGTGTGGGTTTCCTCCGGGTGACTGTCTGTGAGGAGTGTGGTGTGTTCTCTCTGTGTCTGTGTGGGTTTCCTCCGGGTGACTGTCTGAGGAGTGTGGTGTGTTCTCCCTGTGTCTGTGTGGGTTTCCTCCGGGTCACTGTCTGTGTGGAGTGTGGTGTGTTCTCTCTGTGTCTGTGTGGGTTTCCTCCGGGTGACTGTGAGGAGTGTGGTGTGTTCTCCCTGTGTCTGCGCGGGTTTCCTCCGGGTCACTGTCTGTGAGGAGTGTGGTGTGTTCTCTCTGTGTCTGTGTGGGTTTCCTCCGGGTGACTGTGAGGAGTGTGGTGTGTTCTCCCTGTGTCTGTGTGGGTTTCCTCCGGGTCACTGTCTGTGAGGAGTGTGGTGTGTTCTCTCTGTGTCTGTGTGGGTTTCCTCCGGGTGACTGTGAGGAGTGTGGTGTGTTCTCCCTGTGTCTGCGCGGGTTTCCTCCGGGTGACTGTCTGTGAGGAGTGTGATGTGTTCTCCCTGTGTCTGCGTGGGTTTCCTCCGGCTGCACTGGTGCCCTCCCACAGTCCAGTCACACGTTAGGTGGACTGGCAGGATTAATGTGTCCAAAGGTGTGAATGTGTAAACCTGTCTGCAGGTGTGTGAGTGAGAGTGACAGGGTGAGTTTGTCATACCCTGTGATCGTCTGGTGCTCCATCCAGGGTGTGTTTCTGCCTTGCACCCAATGATTACATGCAGGCTTCAGAAAATGAATGAATGAAAGGCATGTGTAGGTGTTGTGTGGCCTTTTGAGTGTTTGAACTGCGTCCCTTAGAAAATACAGTTTAAAACGGGTTAATCCACCAAATATTTCTGTTATTTTTTATTTATTTTTTTTCCCCCACTCCATTCATATAGGACTTACACTGTAAAAAAATAAATCTCTCAAGTGAGATCCTCTTAAACTCTAAATATTTTTTATAAATTTAATTAGAAATCTGGAAAGAATTCCTACAATAATCTCAAAATGAAATGAAGAGAAATACTAGGAGATTGTTTATTTTTGCAGTGTGCGCCTGTAGTACGTACTTTTATTTCTCTGCAAAGTTTTTGTGGCACCATTTCAGACAACACTGCTTTGCCACCTCCCCTCACACACCTTCTCCTTCATTCTCGACTGTTCACTGTCACTGACATCTCTCTCTCTCTCCCGCACTCACACATTCACTCGCTCTCTCCTGCTCTCACAATCTCTCTCTCCCCCTCCCCCTCCCCCTGTTCCTAAACCATACGTGCTCTGCAGGTGCTTTTGGGGGCTTTGGCACCACCACCACCACAGCAGCTCCTGGCTCCACCTTCAGCTTCTCCAACCCCACAAACACAGGTGATACTGCCAAAGTTTTTTGCCATATTCAGATGGTGGCAGAAATTACGGAGCGCACAGAGCAAGGTTTACCAAGTGAAATGTAAAACATGAGCCATCAAAACACCTCTAACACTCTTGTAAAATGTTTAAGAAGATCGCAGGCTTCTCTTTTTAACCTGCTCTGCTGTTTTTCCGCCTCTAGGTGTCTCTGTTGTATTTTATAGAGTAGATTTGTGTGTTAGATGCCTTCAAACTGCAAATACTGAGAGAGTGTCCTGAAGGTGATGTTTTTTGTGTTGGCAGGTGGTGGGGGTCTCTTTGGAGGCACTCAGAACAAAGGCTTTGGGTTCTCCTCTGGTCTGGGGACAGGGACTGGAACTGGGACAGGGTTCGGAGGTCTCGGAGGAGGTGGTCTGGGTTTTGGGAGCTTCAACCTCCAGCCCACGCAGCCTCAGCAGGGTAAGAGTCTACTTCAGCTTCAGAGTCAAATGTTGGTGAGGGTTAGGGTTAGCATTTATTGCCTGTTGAATATAAAATAGTCACTTAACCTTCCAGAGGAAAGATCAGCGTTAATTTTAGTCATTTAATTATTATTAGTCGATGAAAACTACACATATTTAGACTATTTTTAGTACATTAAATAAAACTCATTCTAATTATTTTACAGGTGTTATTTATTACTAAATTTCATAAACAAAAGCTTAAAAGTTACGTTATATTTATAAAAAAAAAAACTTTCAACAATTATGGAAGGAATTTGGCACTTTTTTCTTCAAATGTAGTTTGCATTTCTTTAACATTTTAAAAGTGCACTGCAGAAAGCCTCGTAAATCAAGAGTCAAAACACCCTCCAGGAAATGACTGTTTAGGAGTCGACTGCTCTTCACTCACCCTCTCCTCGATTATTTTCAAAGGTTTCTTAGTTTTTATCAGTTGACGAAAGGTGCATTTTGTCATAGTTCTCGTCTTCAAATGATTCTTTTTATTTAGTTCTTGTTTTAGTGATTTTATACACTTCATAGATCTTGTTTAATTGTTGAATATTGGTCATCAACAAATATATTTCGGCATAACTATTTTCTTTAAACGTTAAGCACCACTTAATGGACCTCCATGGATATTCCACATTGTTGTAGTGACTGACAGATATAAGAATGTATTAAAATGAAAATAGCAGCTTAATTTGCTTTAAAACTGACAATTTTATTAAATTGACGGAAAAACCCGAGCTCGCTACGGAAATTCTCGAACGCGACCGTGACGTCACTGGTGGACAACAGCCGAACAACGCCGCGGTAAAACACCGTTATGACTGACTGTTATGACAGTATCTAGCTAAATAACCAACATTATTCATGACAATAGCCTAGCAATAAGCTAAACTCAAATGTAGAGGTACCGTTATTCTTGTAAATGTGATCGAAGTCGAACTCGAATTCATCCGACACTATAAACCTCCGTAATGCAGCTACGTAGCCGAGTATAATCTGAGCACCGAGTTTAGCGAGTCAAGCTAACGTTAACTAACACCAACTAAAACAGGCGAAGTGAGTGTCCTTACCCTGTTTACCTCCATGTTACAGAGGCTCTTGAACACCTTTCGTTGGTGTCCTTACATGCCCATATTGTTGGGGAAAGCGCCAGTGAAATGAGCTACAGATAACGGAGTGAGCGGAGGGTCCTTTCCAAAGTGCCCGTTTAAAGTGGACAAATTTAGTCCATGTTCTGGATATTTTGGGATCTTTGGGCCATTTGTTCACAGATGTCCCACTGTACATTGAATGATTGCAGCCAGAAACAACACACCTTTTCCTCATTTTGCATTAAATTAAGTGCAACTTCTAGAGTTGTTGCCCACCATCTACGTCACAGGCAAGACGCCTATTAGAGTAATTTTAAACCTTTTAAACCTTATTCCTTCAATTAGTGAGAAATAACATGTTTTCTGACTCTCAATAAACACAAGTTAGGAACTCAACCACTGTATTTATTTGTTTGACTCTTTCATAGAGCTGCTGCTTAGCCTTTAAGCAAATTAACGCTGGTAGAGGCTCTTAACATTTTTCACATTGCAGTCCTCTTTTGGGTTGAAAAATGTTTCCCAGACGTTCAAGTTCAGCCCCACAGTGTGCTGCAGTTTTGGATTCTTGTTTTCTTTTTTCTGTAGGAGGGTTGTTTGGTCCGCAGGCCCAAGCCCCAGCTCAGTCCAACCAGCTCATTAACACAGCCAGCGCCCTCTCTGCTCCGACACTGCTCAACGATGAACGGGACGCCATCCTGGCCAAGTGGAACCAGCTGCAGGCCTTCTGGGGCACGGGCAAGGGCTACTTTAACAACAACATCCCTCCTGTGGACTTTACCCAGGAAAACCCTTTCTGTCGCTTCAAGGTGAGCCATAACTCCACAGGAAGTGCAGGGATTTCTAACAGCTGTCCCTTTTTAATATGGGGGCATTAAAGGGGTCGTATTCCACCCCATTTCACGTGTGAACGCAGTTGTGGATAGGCTTCTCACATTCATACGTTGTCCCAGAATAACTGCAATAAACAGTCATTTTAAGTGATTTTGTCATTTTAAGACCATAGTATTCCACTGGTATAAAGATGATCAAAAGGCATACTGCACTTACACCCTTTAAAAGTGCAATGCAAAACATAGATATTAAGAAAATTCAGAACGTGGGACTGGAACATAGAAGAAAAAAGTTTACAAATTCAACGTAAATAACATAAAACTACTTCAAACAAATCAAGAACAAAGATCAGAGGAAACCAGCACAGAACCAACTGTTTAAAATAGTTATGACATTCATTCTTATGTAAACAAACACATCATTAAACACTATTGATTTTAGCCAATACTATTGAGGAAATGTACATAAGCAACAAGTCAATAATGTGATCATTGTAACGAGCCTAGTGCCTAGTTGTAGGGTCTTAATGCAACAACGTCTTCATAATCTTTGTGTTCAATCTTTTCCCTTTCTCTCATATTTCCGTCTCTCTCTCTCTCGCTCTCTGTCTGTCTCTCTCTCTCTCTCAGGCGGTGGGTTACAGCTGTATTCCAAGCAGTAAAGACGAAGATGGGCTGGTGGCTCTTGCTCTGAATAAGAAGGAGCCAGATGTTCGTGCTCAACAGCAGCATCTGGTTGAGTCTCTGCACAAGATCCTTGGACTACAGCCCACCCTGAGCGTGAATGTGGAGGGGGTCAGAGCTCTGCCTGATGATCAGTCAGTACCCACCTCCCCTTTCACATTTTCAATATCACTGATACCTTTCCTGGCAGCACTGTCTTCCCTCCACAGTGATGTACGTTTTAAAAAGGTCGTGTTAGAAGTGGCAAAGTTGTGAAACAAACCAAAGTCATTTATAATCAGCTCGTGTCTATATTTGCAGGAGAAAATACCATATTTTATGAGGTAGGTAGTGTTGTATTGACCGAGGGGCCCTTAAACTGACCCTGCATTCACAACAGCAGCGACGAAGCGCCTAATACGTATTCAATTTCTGGTGACAGAATAAAAATAGCTGTGAGAAGAGTCCGTGGCTGTTCTCTCATCGTCTCGGTCTCGACTTCTCTCGCTTGTGTGATGTGTGGGATGAGGTAGATTTGTGCACCCAGAGAGAACAGCAGTAGTGTTTTCGCTGTAAATAGACAACAGCAATGGGCATTAACGGACACAGTTGTCCTGCGTTGTGACCGCACTGACAGTGAAGCCCTACACAGGGAGGGAATTCATAGACGAGCGATTTCCATCCCGGATTTTTACTTTCAGCGGGAACCCATCTGGTTTGTGGTTTAAATGGAGTGAGGAGGTGTGTGTGATCTGTTTTTGCGTTCTGTTTGTGCTCTGTGGCAGCTGTAGCCAGTGTGAGCGTAGGGAAACCGTTCATAACACGCCCCAAATATAACTGCACACCTTGTGGACACAGATGCTCAGTTATGCAAACGCAGTTTTAGTCTCCTTTGGAAACCGTGAAACTCACCGTCGTGTTCTAGAGCAGCTGAGAAGCTCATATCCAGTGCCAATTCCAAACATGGGCTGGAGGTGTATAAAGCCCTCTCAGAATTGGTCTCAATTGGACCAATGAATTTGTTCTCAGAGCTGTTCAACTCTAGTAATACTGTGTGTGTGTCTGTGTGTAGAACTGAGGTTATAATCTACATCGTGGAGCGCTCTCCAAACGGCACGTCCAAGCGGGTTCCAGCCACCACTCTGTTTAACTTCGTGGAGCAGATGAACGTGAAGAGCCAGCTGCTGCAGCTCGGGGTGACCATGAGCGTGACCCGAACAGCTCTGTCCGCCACACAGCTCAAACAGCTCCTCCAGAACCCCCCCGCAGGTAGAGGGCACTGCCCAGTTCACAGAGCAGCCTTTAAAATCTGTTTACTTCATCACTTTAAAGGAGCAGTAAGCCATTTTCTACAGTGACTTGACTATGAAAACCTATGTGTAGATACATTCATTCATATCCAGGTGTAAAAAAGACTTAAGAAGAATTTACTTTACGTTTTAATCACAGTTTTCCTGTAATTTATACCTTGAGATCTACACACAGTTTGAAGTAGTGGACTATGTGGTGGTGAATGGAACCAGGCGTCCTCACGTCTACAACACAGCATCCCACATTTAATTTATTCTCCAGCCCCAGCCCTGACTACGACACGTCTGAAGAGCTTCACGTTGTGTGGTGATGACGAGGGGAAATCTGAAAGAAGAAAGTGTTATTTAGCTGTAGAACACTGTACATTCCCCACTGCACAAGTAATAGATTTAGAAAATATCTTGGGGCCAAAAATTCTCAAAACTTCGTTAGTTAGACAGTGTATAAATGATTTAATGTGAGCTCTTCAGATGCCTGGTTCCATTCTCCACCGCTGTGAACGATTCAGTCCTCTCACCGTTAGGTTTCCTCAAAACAAATGTGTCTTAGTTAGTTACGTTTTAATCACATAATTATGACACAGAAGCTTCACAAAATAGCTGCATTTCCACTTTAAATGAATGAGAAGTGCTATCTGGGCATTTCTCTCTGTCGTAATCAGGTTCTTATTGCTTTCTGAGTCCGTTCTCTTGACTTTTCAGGAGTGGACCCCATCATTTGGGAGCAGGCCAAAGAGGACAACCCTGACCCAGAGAGGTATGTGTGAACTGACCACCACCTCTGCACTGGCTACAAATCAATTAGATTCATCTCATGAGAGCGGCACACTTAAATCCATAGAGCAATGTTTAATAGTGTGTAAAAGCTCTTTATCTGCTGCTGAGAGGACGGGTCACTTTTGGGAATGATTGACAGTGGTATCCCCCCCCAGGCTGATCCCTGTGCCCATGGTGGGCTTTAAGGAGCTTCTCCGAAGGTTGAAAATTCAGGAGCAGATGACCAAACAGCACCAGACCAGAGTAGAAGTGAGTGATCAATTTCAGCCTTAAAACAAACAGCGCGTGCGTTACAGATGTCTAGTACGGCCTGAACATACACTTACATGGGGACTTGTGTCATAGGGGCCGCCTCATCTCAGTTTATTTGAGTTTATTTTACAGAAAACCACAGTCCAGTGTAAAGAGTGTCGTGGTGTAATAAAGCGTCATCACATGGGGTCACGCACAGACTGGTTTCCATTTAGTCAAATTACTCTGTGTCCCAATTTTTTTTTTTTGGATCTGGAATAAATTACTGACAAGAATCACTTCCTGTGAAGTTCACACTAGCACTGGACACTAATTCAATATCTAAAACTATTAGTATAATGTTCAAATCCATTTCCAATATTTCAATAAACATTAGAGAGTGTGTCACTGACTGACGTTGATTACAGAGCGCTGCCCTCAGTTCAGTTCACTCGAGTTTAAAGGGAGTTTAAAAACATTAATTTTGACAAATCCAAGAGGTCTATGTCTGATGTTAATCTCGTTACTTGTTTGTTCTCTGCATTTTTTCCTGTGGCCTTTATATTGTTCAAATCGATGTCAGAATTATACAGTACCCACCAAAGTTAAGAAATATGTTGTGAATTTTGACCACATCATCCACCTCTAGTTCACACACGTCTTAAAGCCCAGTTTGAGAGGGAGGTGTCTGAGGGTCAGATCTAATGCGTCTCTGCTCCCATTTACATTCTTATTGTCTTGTAAATCCATAATAAGCCACGGCTCCAGCTCAAATGTCACCTGTGCAGTCTGTACTGATGGTATTGTGGAGAAATTACAGTAGTACACGTTAATTCTGTGTTGCTTGATTTACTAAGACTGTTTTTCTGTGGTGTAGATCATCTCCAATGACATCAGTGAGCTGCAGAAGAACCAGGCCACCACTGTGGCTAAGATCGCTCAGTACAAGAGGAAACTGATGGACCTGTCGCATCGAGTCCTACAGGTGGGGTGTTACCTGTTTATTTGGATTTGAAAGAGTTAATAATAAATAATTATTTAACATTATTGGGGCATTTTGTAATGCCTAGTACTGCGATGAGGAGCAGAAGCTCTGTTTTTTTTTTAGCCATTTTCACTAATGCGTCCAGCGCTGTGATTGGACAGACTCAGACGAGGGGGCGGGGCCATTCTAAAGTCTCTGCACTTGACGTCAGAAGCGGAGTGCCTTGTTTTATCTCATGTTTTCAGAATCTGGCAGCACACAGAAAACGGGCTGAGGTCTTGTTTCACATGCAGTCGTGTGAGGATCTAAAGACGGAGTTGTAAAGGCTGTTGTGTGTGTGTGTGTGTGTGTGTGTGTGTAGGTGCTGATAAGGCAGGAGATTCAGAGAAAGAGTGGCTATGCTATCCAGGTGGATGAAGAACATCTCCGAGTTCAGCTGGACACCATCCAGTCTGAGCTGAACGCTCCCACACAGTTTAAGGTGGACTCCATATTTCCCTTCTTCTTTGTTATCATGACTTTCCTTTCCATCAAGCCTTCCGTCCAGAAACTGTATGCAGAAGGATATTGTCTAGTTTTGTGAACAGTGCATGTCCAAAATCTCTGTTTCTGCATGTGGCCTCGTCACAGTAGAGTTTCACAAGCGTCACAGATCCTACGTCCGAGCCCCTAGTGAAGAAGCAGAGACACCAGCGGCAGGACACAGCTCCCTCAGCTTCACTCCTTTATTTCTGGTTGTTGTGTGTGTGTGTTATGAACACAGGGTCGTCTGAATGAGCTGATGTCTCAGATCCGGATGCAGAATCATTACGGTGCAGTGAGAGCAGAGGAGAAATACATCGTAGACACAGACCTGCTTCGAGAGATCAAACAGGTAAACACCACTGAGACCCCGAGTAGGGCGCACACACGCCAAGAATATCGTGATATTATTTTAGGGCCCTATCGCCCACCCCCAACTCCTAGTGGCCTGTGTTTGTGTCTGTCCTAAAAGACAAGTCGGCTCCTAACCTAGAGGCCATTTAATGACTTGAAGTGGCATGAAATTCTTCAAAAAGAAAAAAAGACAAGTGTGTGTGCTTGTGCTGTGTTTAACCCTTTCTCTTCTCCACAGCACCTGAAGCAGCAGCAGGAGGGCTTGAGTCACCTGATCAGCGTGATCAAAGACGACATGGACGATATCAAGATCATAGAGCAGGGTCTTCACGACAGTGTCCATGTGAGAGCGGGAAAACTCAGCTGACTTGGGCCTTTATAGCTTCTCCAGTAAATTTCACACACACAAAACAAGCCCATTATACACACTCGCGCACGTCTACACACACACACACACATACACACAGCAAGCCAAATATATACACATACAATTCTCTCAGACATTCTCACTTCACTGATAAGACCCTTTAACACACACACACAGACCTTCTCACAAACGTCAAACAAATAAGACTCAATGTCAAAACTAAACCTTTTATCTTCAAAATGGGCATTTTTCATGAGGTCAAAACTATGTTCTTGAGTCTCAGTTATTGTCTATTCTTCATGAAATTTTAAGTGTAAATTGCAGCTGCTGAATTCAAATGATGCCAAAATTCAAAAACGACAAAAGATACAAGGTTTTGTTCCAACAGTGAAGATGTGTGCATGCGCGCACACACACACACATTTAGTCATGTTCTTCTTGTACACAATAACAGACTCAGGCACACAGCTCCATGTTGGTCTACCACAGTCCTTACTACAGAACTCTCTAAATGTCTCTAAATTTCCACCTCAGAATCACCCCCAAATAAAAGTCCCCATATTCAAGATGCTGTGTTCTTGGTAAATAAGCAGACTCTCCAGATTTGGGCCTTGTATCTCCTTCATGCAGATGTGATTTTTGACGTACTGGAGCCCATCAGTGATTCACTTATCAAGATAATCCTGAAGATAATGATCATTTTGGATTACGTTGCCTTTGTAGGGGTTTCATTTGTTGCTGATGGAGAAGTAGTTTAATCCTAATGTCCATGTAAATAGGGCTTTTATTATGAATCTTAGGTTTTTTTTTTTTTGTAAAGCAGAGAAAGTGCTGTTGTCACTTCAAACTGGTTTCAATAAAAGTTTGTCATTCACACAAATATGAGACTATTTTATTATTAACTAAAACATTCATTTACAAATAGGGCCACACGGTGGCGCAGTGGGGAGCGCAGACATTGGGGACAGTGCCTCTGTATTGGCGAACCAAGGTGGTGGTTTCCATCATTAAGGTGACCGGAGAGTGTGTATAAACTACAAGGTATCACGTTTCTTAGCTTCTCTGGAAAAGTCTGTTCTAGAGAGCTGGAACGAAGACCCTGTCCTATGGATTCAGGAGGATCAACGCAGCCCACACTCAGCTAAATGAGGGATTATGGGAGATTGCTACTCTGGTCTACATATGGCTTATGTATCGAGAGATGATGCATGACCTTGTGCCCCTAGATGCTCTATGGATGTAGCTCCAGAATTATGGGGTGCCAGGGTTTGGTCGATGTACTCGGAGTGTGTGCTCTGTTCACATCCTTGGCGTTGAATCAGTCCTGTTCAGAATGAGAACTGGGCTCTGCCAAGGTTGTCCCTTGTCCCCATTCCTGTTTATGATATTTATAGAAAGGATGGCAAGGCAAAGATAAGTACAGGAGGGCCTCTGGCAGGGGGAAAGGAGATTGCGTCCTCTGCTATATTCAGATGATGTCCTTTTGGCTTCTTGATACAGAGAAGCTTCGAAGTGGTCACCATGTGAATCAGCACCTTCAAGTCTGAGGCATGGTTGCCTCCCAAATAAGGATGGCATGCTCATTGTTTATGAGCTTCGATTAATGACAGAGTGAGGAGCCTAGAGAACAGTCTCTGCTGCTTCACGCTGAGAAAGCCAGATGAGGTGCTTTGGGCATCTGATGCCACCTGGTGCAGGTCTACCAGGCATTGTCAACCAGGAGGAGGCCTTGTGGTGGACCCGTTAAATGCTGGAGGTATTATATCACCTGCCTGCCCCGGGAAGGCCTGGGGATCCCTCAGGAAGACCTGGAGGAAGCTGATGGTGTACAGCGACATCTGGGCTTGTTTGCATTTTTCCTGATTATGGTAATGGCGATGGCAGTTACTAATAAGATCACCATAAAATCATAACACTATATGGCCATATGTTTATAGACACCTGCTTATTGAGCATTTCCAGTATCTCTTCTGGAAAGAATTTACACTAAATATTGGAACCTGGGGCGGCACGGTGGAGCAGCAGGTAGTGTCTCTGTCACAGCTCCAGGGTCCTGGAGGTTGTGGGTTCGAGCCCTGCTCCGAGTGACTGTCTGTGAGGAGTGTTCTCCCTGTGTCTGCGTGGGTTTTTTGTCCCAGTAACTGTCTGTGAGGAGTGTGGTGTGTTCTCTCTGTTTCTGTGTGGGTTTCCTCCGGGTGACTGTCTGTGAGGAGTGTGGTGTGTTCTCTCTGTGTCTGCGTGGGTTTCCTCCGGGTGACTGTGAGGAGTGTGGTGTGTTCTCCCTGTGTCTGCGTGGGTTACCTCTGGGTGACTGTGAGGAGTGTGGTGTGTTCTCCCTGTGTCTGCATGGGTTTTCTCCGGGTGACTGTCTGTGAGGAGTGTGGTGTGTTCTCTCTGTGTCTGCGTGGGTTTCCTCCGGGTGACTGTCTGTGAGGAGTGTGGTGTGTTCTCCCTGTGTCTGCGTGGGTTTTCGCCGGGTGACTGTCTGTGAGGAGTGTGGTGTGTTCTCCCTGTGTCTGCGTGGGTTTCAGGTCAGGTACTGTTTGGATGATTAATTCTGTTTCACAAACACACCACTGCTCCACAGCCCAATAATGGAGAGTCTTGCACATACTCAGTGACATTGGTGACTCTTTAATGTTACTAATTTCAGAAAAGTTTAGGGTGAACAAAAGTCTGGACCCACAGTGTATACGCATATTCAGAGTAAAAAAACATTAATGATTTCCATTTGACCGTCTTTATTAAGTATTTTGAAATAAAGCCTACCATTCTTACAGCTGAAACCTTTTAAAGCTGCAGATCTGTGATTTACATCCTGCAGGCATTTCTATTTTCCCCAACTGTGCACAACAGCATTTTGCATGGTTAAAAAAAAATATATATATAATACCAGATAATTGTATAGTAGCTGATCCCCATTAAAATGTACCAAGCTGCTGCAGGATTCAGTTGATGAGATGTAAACCAAGTCATTCGGAGTGTAACCATGTTGATGTGTTTCTCTCTAATGCTAGGTTAAAAAAAAAAGCAATGCTGCTAGTCTCTTAAGCATGCAAACTACCCAGAACTGTCACATCAGCTGACAGACAACTGGGTTACTTAGCACTATGGGAAGAGAGGTGTTTTGATGTAAATGAGACAAGGGTGAATTGGTGTAACAGAACAACCCCAACTTTAGAACCCCTGCACTATGAGGGGCTCTGTGACCCGTCCCCTGTGGTCATGCTGTCCATTATCTGTGTGTGAGAACATTCTACCAGCCGGAAGGCCTCCATGAACTCGTTGATGTCGATGCTGCCGTCCTTGTTGAAGTCGATGCTGACGGCCAGGTCAGAGATGGCCTTGTCGCTGATTTCCATCTTCAGGTGAGAACTCAGGAGCTTCCAGGTCTGACGGAACTCCTCAAACGAGATCAGGCCTTGGAGGAGGACGAAGAATAAGACACTTTTTACAGACTTATTCTTTTCCATTATTCTAGAGCAGCTGCACACGAAGCTAAACCCATCATGCTCAATGCCAACTGTGGGCTAGAGTGGTGCAAAGGATGTGTTACACTGGAATAGAGACTAATCTTGTGTGATTTGTTAATAATAGAGTCAATGTGTTTATAAAGGCAAGGGTCATAGGGATTAACGAATGGTCAGGTGACTATGCGCTGATATTCTTACCTGAGTGATCTGTGTCTATTATCCTGAAGATGGTCTCTAGGTTGGAGTGGTGTCTGTACATGGTCTCCAGCAGTCCAGTGTGAGCCAGCTGAGGAGAGACAGCAACAAAAAGAATCAGTGGATTATCTGTTTACTGTGGAGACCTGTGTTATATGGTGAGATGTATTTTAGTAGGAATTTAAAGGTGAACGACGCCTATTTTTTCAAAATTTTGGCAATATTCTGCATCTAGTTTTTGTTGTGAAATGCTCTAGAGTTTTGGAGAAAGCTACAAATTCAGTGTTGGAATCAGACGTCCAAAGAAAGGTGGTGTTGATACCTTCCATGTCATTGTTTTATTCTAGTACAATTCTAGTAAAATTATTCCCAAAACATTCTTTTAAATTCCCCCAATCTTTCATCATTATTCCATATAAAGCTCCTCCGACAAGTGGAAGTCACCTTGCTCAGCCCCCTCCAAGACCTGCAGCAGAGTGATAAAACTCCTCTGCCTGCTCCATGCCCTACCTCGGGGAGATTAAACCTCCCTCGAGCCGCTCTTTGAGCTACCTGAGTGTGATTAAACCTCACTCAATACACAAACCTGTAAACACACTTTTCACTCCCTAAAATCGATAAATGGTGAGGTAAAAAATACCTAGACACACAAACACCATGCCCTACCTCTTTGTTGGGGTCCATGAGCGCCAGCTTCCTGAACCAGTCGTTGTAGTTGATGGTGCCGTCCTGAGAGCTGCAGCCAACCAGCTGCGAGCGCAGGACTCTCCAGGGCAGGCCCAGGTGCAGCACCCTCTCCGTGGCAACTGCCCAGTGCTTCATCGAGATTTCACCTGAGATGGACACAGGTAAGTTAGGGTTAACCTGTTAGCTGTTAGGTAAGAGCGGGTGAAATGATGATTATGACGTTGTTGTTGTGATAAAATACATCACAAGGCTCTTTATCAGAGAGAAATATAGGTGTGGTCATGGCGGCGTGGTGGTGAGCACATTCACCTCCCAGTGCTAGGATCTTGGGTTAAGTCCCAGCTGGGTGGTTTCCATAGTTTCACTGTGTCTGTATGCGTTTCCTCCCACAGCCCAAACACACGGATGCTATGTGAACTGGCTTCTGCATTAACTGTCCTGGTGTGTAAGTGAATGAATGTGTATGTATGTGTGGGAGTGAATATGTGTTTATGCCCAGATATGGATTGGCCGTGAATGTGAATGTACAGCACCCGTCAAAAGTTTGGACACATCTCATTCAGTGTTATTTCTTTTTTTTTTTTTATTATTTTCTACGTTGTAAATGAATGTGGAAGACATTAAAACTATGAAGGAACTCATATGGAGTGATGTAGTAAACAGAGAAGTGTTAAAGAAACCAGACTATGTTTTATACTTTAGACTCTTCACAGTAGCCCCCTGTTGCTTTGACGACAGCTTCTCACACTCTCTCCGTTCTCTCAGTCGGCTTCATGAGGTCGTCACCTGGAGCGGTTTTCAGTGAACGGCTGTGGCCTCGTCGAGAGTTAATCTGTAGAACCGCTCTCTTCTGAATGTGTCTGAGACTGTAACTGGGGTTGTGCAGAGGTAGGGGCTGGTACACCGCTCTATACAGTGACTAGCTCTACTCCACCAATCACTGATGAGGAGATGCATCCAAACTTTTGATGGGTACTGTATTTGTTAATGTGTTTAACCCATTTTAATCAATTACCCACAGTCTATTTTTATAAATGGATGATAATGTGGTACGCCTTAACTTTACTGAAATTCTTTACCTCCACATTTTCAGATGGATATCTGACACTTTCAGACAAACTGGTCACTGTTGCACTTTTGTGTTAGAAATGATTATTAATGATTGATTATTAACTTTTAAATGGTTTCCAGCCTAAAGAAGTACCATTATTACATTAACAGACATTTATAAACAGGTTATAAGGATGTTCTTATTCTAAAATAGTAAAAGTAGTGGGTAACATTTCATACAGTGAACAAGTTTCCTTTAGAACTGAGTAGAACCATCCAGTCAACGCCAGCTTTTTCTGTTGTTGTGAGAAGTACCAGGAGGGTATTTCTAATGAAGTGAATAAGTGAGTTTATTTCCTGTGTATGCACGCTGGTGTTTGGTATCACTGCCACTATGTGGCAGCTCAGGAAACAGCCGACACAGTCTGGAGTGAGAAGTAATTTTGTAATTCCTTGTAATTCTTCTCTGTGGTATAATAGACACAAGGCTAACGCTCCCCTGTTCACTGGAGCATCATTCATCTCACAGCGTTTGTACTGCCACCTTGTGCCCTGGACAAAGCTTCTGTACGACACCTGTTTAAAACAAGGCTGCCTTCATGTGGGTGACCCACTCTATGGAAAATAAACTGGTTCATGTGAGTTGCACATTGTACAAAAAATGTATAAAATATTTAATGTTTTATTCTACTTTTTGGAGGTAAAAATGACTGACTGCTGCTTTAAGTTGTATCTTGTCTGTGTGTTACCTGTGTGCTCCGGGTCGTACTCCTGGAAGGCACTGATGAGGTCAGACTTGTGAGCGAACAGCTGTTCTCTCAGAGCTCGAAGAGCAGAGCGCTCTGTCCGGCCGACACTGCACACACACAAGGACGGCTCTTACCTCGTTACGCACTGTGGTCATCTCACCAGTTCATCAACTTGTTTTGTCTTTGACACAGTTTCTACATAAACACCTTGTGCTGACTGTTTTAGATATTTCGTTTTTACGGCGCCCCTGAGGTGACGCGCTGGTCGTTTTTAATATAAAAATAATATACTGAGGCCACAGACTCAAATTTTTTGGCAGTAAAATAATGTATTGAAGCCATTAAATAATATATTAGTTCATGTGCTAAATGAATTATCTCATGGCCACAACATTATTAAAATCAACCGGCCTGTCACCGTAGGGGTTCCTTACTTCTGTGTTATAAACTTCCAAATTCACTTGTCTTCTTCAGCTACACACACAGGGCCACCAGCCTCAGGAGGGTGGAGGTGAACGTGTACTTCCTCCGAGACACCAGACAGCCGTCTGCTTCTTTTAGAACCGTCACCAATGACTAACCGTTTGGCGTCTAAGAGAACACACGCTCTCCAGATCTGTCACATCAGCTTGCAGTGTGGGCCGTGATGGAGGTATAGGACACTGTCCTGGATTCAAACCTGTGATCTCCAGACCCTTGTGCTGCTTGGGAGCCCCTCATTTGAGTGAACCCCACCACTTAAAGGTACAAACCTTACAGACATACTCCGTATTAAAACCCCTGACTTTTAAAGAATCACCGGATGAACAGGTCTCAACAAACAACATGTAGCTGTGAGAATTTGTTGGCATTTGGCCACACAGATTAGGTCAGGTGCTGGAGTTTGATTAGATCCCTAACTCATCCCAGATGTACTGGATGGAGCTCCATCACTCTAGAGAGCACAGTTACACTGCTCCAGAGCCCAGTGCACCCTAGTCAACCCTTTACACTGAGCATGTTAAACACAGGTTAATATGCAGCTGCTGTAGAGCCCCCATATGGAGATGATTTAAACAGTGTATGTCTGTGTCCACAGTGGGTGCCCCTTAAAGGAGCTGAATCCACTCGTAATAAGGGTGTCTACAAACTTTTGAACATATAGCGTAAGTTGTTAGAGTGGTTCCAGTCTATTTGTGAGACACTGACCTCTGTCTCGGTGTGAGCTCTCTGGTGGTTCTGCTGGTCTGGTACTGGACAACGTGAGGATTGAGGTCCGGTCCCAGTCTGATGTAAGCCCCTCTGTTGCTGCCCACTTCGTAGTAGTTGGATGCTGAGAAGATGGTCAACACCTGTAAACACAACTCGAGAGTCATTAAAAGCCCATTAACAATCTGCGTGTCTCAGGCTCGTTCATGGGCTGGTAACTCGGGATGTACAGTGTAGCGTACAGTCGTGATAACATGCAATCGAAAGAGCAATTTCTGCACATTCACCAAGTGTTTGAACTGTATTTCTGCGCTGTGTTATCGCTAAGATATTAATAGAAACATTGCGAATGGTTCTTCCACCCCAGAGGGTTAAAGGAACACTACATAATATTTCACCTTCAAAATCATTGTGAGGCTTCACTGAGCTGTAATAGGGAGAGTAGGGCCTTTATCATTGCTACTCCGGGCTCTGCACTGCAGAAAGTGCACTATGTAACGTATGTAACGTCCCCCTCCCCATTGATTTCAGTACAGTGCTGTAAAAATGACTTACACTAGGGGGAGCCCCAGCAGCAAACATATCAAATCTTACCTAGTGTTCCTTTAAGGTAGTAGTATTTATGGAAGGGTTAATGGTAACGCTTCACAAAACTAATGGAAGTCTATGTAATGTCCCCACAATTCACAGACACAAGACTGTATGTGTGTGTCCGGGGTGGCTGTGTGTCTGACCTTGCGGTTGTGGCAGAACTCATATCCATCTTGTTTACACTCATGTGATCGGATGAGGAGTCGTAGGTTGTGGCGGTTGAGCACTTCCTGAGTGATGTCCGGACCCCAGTAACAGCCGCCCCCTCGCACTTCATTCGGGACACAGCCGTCCTGGGACATCGGGTCACTCCACAACATGTCCACTATCTGCAGAGCAAAATGTCTCCTGATATTGGCCTTAACAAAACCGACACGGACCCCTGAATGTCGTGTTGTAATTGTCGTCATGACCATATAAGGACTTCCAGGTCTAAGCAGGTTTTCTCTATTATTCATGTTCACTCATTCATTTTCTGTAACCAATTCATCCTGATCAGAGTCAAACTGATTGGAATAAAGGAAGCAAGGCAGGAACGCGCACTGGACAGAGCACTAGTCCATCACAGAGCATCACACACTCACACCTGTGGACAGTTTCACACACTCACCCAGTCTCCCACACACTCACCCAGTCACTCACACACTCACCCAGTCTCTCACACACTCACACCTGTGGACAGTTTCACACATTCACCCAGTCACTCACCCAGTCACTCACACACTCACCCAGTCACTCACACCCTCACCCAGTCACTCACACCCTCACCCAGTCACTCACACACTCACCCAGTCACTCACACACTCACACCTGTGGACAGATTAACACACTTACCCAGTCTCCCACACACTCACCCAGTCACTCACACACACACACACACACCTGTGGACAGTTTCACACACTCACCCAGTCACTCACACACTCACACCTGTGGACAGATTCACACATTCACCCAGTCACTCACACACTCACCCAGTCACTCACACACTCACACCTGTGGACAGATTCACACATTCACCCAGTCTCTCACACACTCACCCAGTCACTCACACACACACACCTGTGGACAGATTCACACACTCACCCAGTCACTCACACACTCACCCAGTCACTCACACACTCACACCTGTGGACAGATTCACACACTCACCCAGTCTCTCACACACTCACCCAGTCTCGCACACACTCACCCAGTGGACAGATTCACACATTCACCCAGTCACTCACACACTCACCCAGTCACTCACACACTCACACCTGTGGACAGATTCACACATTCACCCAGTCTCTCACACACTCACCCAGTCACTCACACACTCACACCTGTGGACAGATTCACACACTCACCCAGTCACTCACACACTCACCCAGTCACTCACACACTCACACCTGTGGACAGATTCACACATTCACCCAGTCTCGCACACACTCACCCAGTCTCGCACACACTCACCCAGTCACTCACACACACACCTGTGGACAGTTTCACACACTCACCCAGTCTCGCACACACTCACCCAGTCTCGCACACACTCACCCAGTCACTCACACACTCACCCAGTCTCGCACACACTCACCCAGTTTCGCACACACTCACCCAGTCACTCACACACTCACCCACTCACCCACTCACTCACCCACTCACTCACACACTCACCCACTCACTCACACACTCACACCTGTGGACAGTTTCACACACTCACCCAGTCACTCACACACTCACAATTGTGGACAGTGTCACACACTCACCCAGTCACTCACACATTCACCCAGTCACTCACACACTCAGACCTTTGGACAGTTTCACCCATTCACCTAGTAACTCACACACTCTCATACACACACACACACACACACACCGTCATAAAGGCAATCCACCTTCCAGCATGTGTATTTTGGAGTGTGTGAGGAGCTCAGGTTTGTATTCTTACCTGTTTCCACTCTTCAGCGTCGGTCTCCAGCATCTCTCCAGAGTCGGGGTCCGAGTCGGAGGAGATCGGATCATGGATTTTTTCGCAGGATGCACTAAGCCCCGCCCACCTCCTCCTCTCACGGAGCTCCTCCTCCACATTGTGTCCTGAGCGAGAGGTGCAGACCTGCAGGGAACGGCGCTGCAGCTCAGGCCGAGCCAATGAGGGGTTAGTGTGAGTCAGAGACCGAACTCTCCTCCGTCCGGCGCCGCTGTGGCAATCTCTCTCTTCTTCAGAGCTGGGACCTCCGGCCTGGCGACGCTTTGGGGGTCTGAGGGCTGAGACATACTGCAGGGGGGCAAGTAAAATATTATTATTCAAATGCTGGCCTTCCACTGCCCCAGAGAAATATGAACTCACGCATTTCTCTACAGTGCAACATTTCAGACCAAAATAAACAATCCTTATCACTGTGTTTACCTCAGTCACTGAACTGTACAGGAAATCTTCTTTGAGAAATTCTATTATGAATACTTTCAACACTGAATAATATAAATCTCTTTGTACAGGTTACATTTCAGTCTACATTCATTCTTCATGAATTCTCTGTGTCGAACTGGACACAAGTAAACATTAGGGGATAATAAAGCGTGAGTCACTGTAGTGTGTGGACGTGACGGAGGATCAGACCAGATTAGATAAGATCAGATAATAATAGATTAAAGTTGTTTTTGTTTTGCGAATGGAAGCACTTACTCTGTTTCTTTCCAGTTTGGCAATAAGTTTGAGGTCAGTGGTGTCCGAGATCCCTCCGTGCAGTATCAGCACTTTGTGATCGATCACTGTTGCCAAGGGCAACCAGCTGAAGATCTTCTGGAGCAGCTTTAATATCTTCTTCCCATGAAGCTGTAACATAATAAAGAGCACACACACGGCCATGAAACTCAGCTGTTCAGGAGCGCTTAGGATTTGTTTTCTTTATTTGTTTACTTTTCTCTACTGTTTGACCATGAGCAGCGTGACCGTGAAATCTGCATAGTTTAATAATTAAAGAAGCAGTCAGTCATTTTTACCAACAACACATTGTAATAATGTTTATGAACGTGATAATTCATTCATTCATGTCACAGGAGGAGTCAAATTCTTTTGCAGTCCTTGAATGAACCTGTTCCAGGTGCCGTTGAGTCCAAAGCTTAGCAGTTCCAGAAAATGAATGAACCAGTTTATTCTCCATGGTGTGGGTGCCCCAAAATACAAATCAAGCTGCACAGTAAAAAACACTGGAAATCTTATCATGGTAATTTTGTGAGTTAAAGAAAGCTTCAAGAAAAATGAAGGAGATATATTCCCCAGCATTTCCATGAGGGAATATAGTTCTGTTCTTAATGAAGTTGCTTCACTCAAAATACCACAAAGATCAAAAACACCATTCTCCTCTGTCTAATCAGCCCTGTTTAGAACGCCCGCTTTCAGCGCCTGGCCTTTTAAATGATAATGAATCGTTTTTGCTAATTTCCCTTTCTTCTTTGTTGTCATTTTCTCTGTTTTCACTGAGTGCTCTTTATGTCTCCGCGCTCGTCGTTTCTGTTTTGATGTGTTTAACCTCATCTTTGCAATTCTAAAGTCTCTGCACTTGACGTCAGAAGCGGAGCAGAATCAGAACGGCTCGTTTTATCCAGTGTTTTCTGACTTAGGCGTGTGTGTGTGTCTTGATTGACACCAGATTCACACATTAATGTCTTTATATGGACCCTTTAACACAAGTGGTTTTATCTACTGTGTGAGTAATGAATATCTCTGGAGTAATTTAGTGAGAGGCAGTCGATACTAAGTGGATGTGATATATTTAGACAGACATTCAGCAAAGGGTAATCCGCTATCTGTGGGGTTAGCAGCTGTTGCTAATGCTGAAAATCTGAACCCAAATATGACTCTCTGTCTGTTTGTCTCTCTGCAAGCCAGCCCTTTACTGGGTCACTGGAGTGGTTATTTAAGGTGGACTGAGCCTCTTTTGGGCAGGGAAAGACCATCTAATCCTCTATAATCTCACAGGTGAGAGTGAGTGACCCAAATCAGGCGCCTGTAGCTTTAGAGACTGCGCAAGGAAAGTAGTCACAGTTGAGAAGGTGCAGGTTTCATCCGTCAGCTGGGCGCCTGAGTGTTTGGTGATTCATTTGCCAGGCACGTGATGAACAGCGTCACACCACTACTCACCCTGTATTTCCCAAGAACCTCCTTGGTGAAGCCATATCTGAAAACAAACCCAAAGAAAAGTGAAATAAAACATGATATCTACTTAATATCTCTGTATTTCCACCTTAATATCACAGACGTTTCTCCAGAAATGCATTTTCTGCATTTCCTCATAGATATCTATGTAGTTCCTCCTTAATATCTCTGAAGTGTGTCCTTAATATCCATAGCTTTTTATTAATAACTCTGTACTTTCTCCTTAGTGTCTAATGCCTGTCTGTCTGGGTGTGTGTTCACAGCCCCTAGTGCAATAGTGTGTGTGTGTGTTCACTCCCACAGATGGGTTAAATGCAGAAGACATATTTCATTGTACATTGTACAATGACAAATAATTGCACAGGAAAAAAAAACCTTAATATCTCAGCTGCTTATCTCTATCATCTCTTTGAAAAGCTTTTGTGGTCACTGTGTAGCTGTAAGAGTGATGACCTACAGTGAATGTGGGTAGGCTCCGGATCCACCATGAATCTGAACTGGATAAGAGTTACAGACAATGAATGAATGTGTGTATGACCTCAGGTTAACGATGTGGTCCTCGTGGTTTCCCCTGTTGAGGTGAACATCGTTGGGGTAAAGCAGCTGGAAGGCAAAGAGGATCAGCAGAATCTCAATAGAGTCCTTCCCTCGATCCACGAAGTCTCCATTAAAGACGTATGGATTCTCCACGGAGGGCAAGCCGTTCTAGTTTTAGATAATAATAGTAATATTAATAATATTAATAATGGAAGCTGGAATTATATAGTGCCTCTCATACCACACTCATAGAGGAACACTAGGTAGGATTTGTTGATTTTGCTCCAGAGCAGAGTGTAATTCATGTTTACAGCACTGTCCTACCCTCCTTCAAAAGTTACATAGTGCAGTTTCTGCAGTGCTGTACCGGAGAAGTGACAACAGAGGCCCTATTCTCTCTATTTCAGCTCAGCGGAGCATCACAGTGATTGTGAAGTTGTAAAAGGTAAAAATACTATGTAGTGTTGCTTTAACTTATTCGTGAATTAAAATGTTGTTAGAATACTTACTTTATAAAATACCAGTAGGAGATCTTCAAGGTGTCCGTGCAGGTCTCCTGTGGGACAGATATTAGTAAGAGAAAAAAGAAAGGAAATGAAGATTTGCATATTGAAGTTTCACAGTGGGCATGTTTACACTTAAGTGTGCAACTAGACTAGAGTGTCTCATCTTAACTTGGGCTTGGGACAGAAAGGTCATGGGTTTAACCCTCCAGACCAGTAGGACAAATGGGGGTAAAGAGGCTGTACCGTTTGAATTTGATTTATATTTTGAAATGGTAGAATGTAACATGGGAAGCCATTTGTTATTCAATTTACGATAAAAAAAAAAAAAAAAAACATTATCCAATTTCCCAGTTTCTGTTATAACACCAAATAACATCTCAATCTACTAGAATTAGGAAAAATATCGACTTAGATTTTTATGTTTTCTAAAGTGTTCCCTTTGACTTTTTCATTGTCCATCCATCCATTATCTGTAACCACTTATCCAATTCAGGGTCACGGTGGGTCCAGGGACTACCTGGAATCATTGGGCGCACGGCGGGAATACACCCTGGAGGGGGCACCAGTCTTTCACAGGGCAACACACACACTGACACATTCACTCAAACTCTCACAGTCACTTTTGAGTTGCCAATCCACCTACCAATGTGTGTTTTTGGACTGTGGGAGGAAACCAGAGCACTCAGAGGAAACCCACGCAGCCACAGGGAGAACACACCACACTCCTCACAGACAGTCACCCGGAGGAAACCCACACAGACACAGGGAGAACACACCACACTCCTCACAGACAGTCACCCGGAGGAAACCCACACAGACACAGGGAGAACACACCACACTCCTCACAGACAGTCACCCGGAGGAAACCCACGCAGACACAGAGAGAACACACCACACTCCTCACAGACAGACACCCGGAGGAAACCCACGCAGACACAGGGAGAACACACCACACTCCTCACAGACAGTCACCCGGAGGAAACCCACGCAGACACAGAGAAAACACACCACACTCCTCACAGACAGTCACCCGGAGGAAACCCACGCAGACACAGAGAGAACACACCACACTCCTCACAGACAGTCACCCGGAGGAAACCCACGCAGACACAGGGAGAACACACCACACTCCTCACAGACAGTCACCTGGAGGAAACCCACGCAGACACAGAGAGAACACACCACACTCCTCACAGACAGTCACCCGGAGGAAACCCAAGCAGACACAGAGAGAACACACCACACTCCTCACAGACAGTCACCCGGAGGAAACCCACGCAGACACAGAGAGAACACACCACACTCCTCACAGACAGTCACCCGGAGGAAACCCACGCAGACACAGAGAGAACACACCACACTCCTCACAGACAGTCACCCGGAGGAAACCCAAGCAGACACAGAGAGAACACACCACACTCCTCACAGACAGTCACCCGGAGGAAACCCACGCAGACACAGAGAGAACACACCACACTCCTCACAGACAGTCACCCGGAGGAAACCCAAGCAGACACAGAGAGAACACACCACACTCCTCACAGACAGTCACCCGGAGGAAACCCACGCAGACACAGAGAAAACACACCACACTCCTCACAGACAGTCACCCGGAGGAAACCCACGCAGACACAGAGAGAACACACCACACTCCTCACAGACAGTCACCCGGAGGAAACCCACGCAGACACAGGGAGAACACACCACACTCCTCACAGACAGTCACCCGGAGGAAACCCACGCAGACACAGGGAGAACACACCACACTCCTCACAGACAGTCACCCGGAGGAAACCCACGCAGACACAGGGAGAACCCACTACCTCCAGGTCCCTGGAGCTATGTGACTGTGACACTACCTGTTGCGCCACCGTGCCGCCCACTTTTTCATTTTATAAATCCATAAAGGTAGTAACTGTTCAAACAGCTGCTCAACAGGACGGCTTGTGAACCATATTCTGAAATTATTTTAGAAACAGTTAGAAGAGGACCGTCTGCCACAGTGTCACATGATTACGAGAAAGAATGAGGTTTTGGTTGAAAGTGACTTGAGTCAAATCTCTAACATATTTCTCTCTTATTAAACTTTCTCCTCAACAGTCATGTAACCTGGTGGCAGATATTTCTGTAAAAAAACAACGTTTGAAGTTTAATCCTGACTTTTACGTGCTTAGAGCTGCATGTACAAAGCTTTCTGAGCATAACATTTTAAGACATTTATATTTTTTTATTTCCTTGCCATTTTATGTGCAGTTGTCCAATCAGAAGTCAGGTAATGGGTCATTCCCTGTTTTTCATTCAAAAACAATCTGATTATTATTTTTCCCATAGTGCTTTTTTCTTAGATTGAAATTTCGAGAGGTTTCAAACCACCCTTTTCAAAACAAAAATTAAAGTGCCCTTGAACAGGGAACCTAACCCCCAACTGTTCCCTGAGTGGCTGCCCTCTACTGTGGCTATGGAACTGTTCATGGCCTTAATCACTAGTGTGTGTGTGTGTGTGTGAAAATTTCATTGCACTTCATTTTACACTGATGATAAAAGTGTGTCACCTTCCATTTTGTTGTCAGTAAGCCAACAAGGTTTAGTCGACACTGGTTCCCAAAATGGGGAGTGAAAGCAAATCACTCGTAATAATTCCGCTCTGAAGGTGATTTGTCATTTAATTTTGTATTGTTCTGTAAAAAGTTGCAGTTTTGTATTAATAACAGTGTTTAAAATAAATTCCTGTGGAGGTTGGAAGCTAAAGACATGTAAGTGTTTGTTGGAGTGTGGGTGCTCAAAATTGATCTCATCTACAAAATGGTGGCGGAGCACAGAATACATTTAGTAACCAATGCCGTACAGCCCTGCTCTGTTTTAGACTTGTTCTGCCCCCGTGAGTCCTCTCTGCCCCTCTTACCACAGATGGTGATCTCCTTGCTGTGGCAGGTGGACACCTGGTTGATGTTTGGCAGCACTCTCAGCAGTCTCCATGATTCCCCGAGGAGCTGCAGGACGTATCGAGCATGGAGCTGCTACTGGGAAGAAAACACACACCACAGAAACACACATGGAGCCAGCTGGGCAAATCTGGGGGCTCTTGTGCTCAGAAATCTCCATAGTGTCTCCTCTTGAGTTTGAGCCAAGGTCTCAGTGGTATCTCATGCTGAGCTCAGTGCTGAGATAATAGCACTACTGTTTATGCGCAGCTGATCTGAGAACAGAGCTCCAGTGTTTCCCCACCAGCACTCACAATACGCTCAGGTTTGATTCTGGACGTAACTTATTTTCTCTTCTGTGACAACTGTGTCTTTATGTTTGAGTAAAAACTATTCCACTGGATTAATCAGTGTATCTTTGCTGTTAGGACAAAACATTTTAGCTCCTTTACAGAATTTGTTAAATGTATTAAAAATTTCACAATATAACGACTTTCAAGTGCATCAGGTATCTATTGGTGCCTTTCTGCTGCATGGGATTGGCTCGACTAGACTCTGCGTGACTCGACTGGTCACTTTTCCACTAGGACAGCTCCCCCGTGAAATGGAGCCAAAACCCTGTCTCTAACATCAACCCTGGGCTTTGAAATCCACAATAACCCTGGTGGTAAAGTCAGGCGCTGTGTACTGTTTTTTGGAGTGAACACAGCTCCAACTCCAGTTTTCAGACTGTCACAGGTTCGGCTTTCGCTGGAAATTTAGTACCGACTTTGCTCAGATGGAACCCGGCAGATGGAAACGTACCTGGTTCCAGGGACCAGGACCAGATTTGGGCAGTGGAAAACCAAGAGACGAGTCGAGCTGAATTGTGTAGGTTCCGAAAGTGCCATATGTTCTCTCTCTCTCTCTCACTCACTCACTCACTCTCTCTCTCTCTCTCTCTCTCTCTCTCTCTCTCTCTCTCTCTCTCTCTCTGTATGTCTACACTTCTTTCTCTCTCCATGTTTGTCACCCCATCTCTCTCTCCGATTTAACTCCAACATCCCTCCACACTCTTCAAGATAAGAGCTGTTCCAGGTATCTGTTAGCTGGTTTAACAGAATGTGTGGTTAGTTTTCTCCTCCTAATGTGCTGAGCTCCTCTTTCGCTGTCTTGGTGGTAGATTGAGAAGATGTAAAACCTCATGTGACAGAGGGAGACCTAAATAATGGATGGAACTGGCCTCGACTAATTTCCCTGATTAAAAGACGACACCAATTGACATTAAATACATATTTATTTCTGTTTTTTTAATGTGCTATTTTGGAGCCACGTGTTTTGTCCCAGCCGTGAAGGTACATGTATTTGACTGGACCTACTTGTTTGTGTTTGAAGGCCTCCAGCAGTTCAGTGATGTGGTTAATGGTGAGGGGAAAGGTGAGGTGGGGTCCAGTGTACATGTTTGGAACTTCAATGCTCTTGTAGCAGAAATACGGCTCCCATTCTACGTCCTGGAACACCTCATTCTCTCTGAAGATGTGAGAGATCAGGCTCCCTGAGAGAGAGAGAGAGAGAGAGAGAGAGAGAGAGAGAGAAAGACTTCTCATGTTTCATATTTATCAGTCTAATATTGTTAAGCATTAGCCGAGAGGGTAAAGCTCTTACTTTCACTGCTTGCCGGTGTGAAGTGATCCATGAGGAAGCCGAAAAAGTTGTACAGCTGAGAAGGAAAGAAGGTGATACAGTGGCACACACAGTATTCTTTACAGTGATTTGAACATCTCAGATAACAGCAATAAGGCTTTTTGATCTACAAAACCAACGTTTTGAAAAACCATCTCAGATCACAAAAATACTCTGGCACTGGTCTGACACACATCGCCCCAATTTTACTTGCCCACTTGCTATATGGAAAAAACAAAAGGCTCACCATTTTGTGGTTTTCAAACAGAGGACAATGGGGGCAAAAATGGCGGCATGGGTCTGATAAACACACACAGGGTGGAAGCTTGGATTCCAGGGGCCTGGGGTAATTTCAATATTTGGGGGCACTACAGCATTGTGTATAGGATAGTGATGTAAACAGTTGATAAATGCATCCATATCTATGAAACTTTTTTACTGAACTTTAATACATAAACACTATTTAACAAGACAACGTTCAGATTTTCTGTTCAGACCAAAATACAAAACTGTCTGTGAGGAGTGTGGTGTGTTCTCTCTGTGTCTGCGTGGGTTTCCTCCGGGTGACTGTCTGTGAGGAGTGTGGTGTGTTCTCCCTGTGTCTGTGTGGGTTTCCTCCGGGTGACTGTCTGTGAGGAGTGTGGTGTGTTCTCCCTGTGTCTGCGTTGGTTTCCTCCGGGAGACTGTCTGTGAGGAGTGTGGTGTGTTCTCTATGCATCGGCGTGGGTTTCCTCCGGGTGCTCCCCATTTCTTCCCATGCTCCAAAAACACGCGTTGGCAGGTGGATTGGAGACTCAAACGTGTCCGTGGGTGTGAGTGTGTGAGTGAATGTGTGTGTATGTCTGTGTTGCCCTGTGAAGGACTGGCGCCCCCTCCACGGTGTGTTCCTGCCTTGCACTGAATGATTCCAGGTAGACTCCGGACCCACCACCACCCTGAACTGGATAAAGGTTACAGACAATGAATGAATCAATGAATCACTGTGTTGAAATGACATCAAAGTAAATCATTTACACCAGGAGGCAAAAATGCATATAGCAAAAGCAGAACCCTGGCGATTTAGAAATTCTGGCCTAACACTCTTTTTAGGTCCCAAAATGAGGACATGTCAGGGAAAAAAAGGACGTACTTTCATCTTGTGGGCATTTCATGCCAGAATCTGGAAAGCTCTCAGATTACTGTCTGGTTCCTATCACCACCAAGAGATTCAGATGTCTCCTGTGTGAGACACAGAGCCCAGACTCACTGACCTTGATCTGGTCCTGTTCTCCTGCATACTCTATGGACTGGAAGATGTTCCACGTGCAGCGGCGCCTCATCTCCAGCCGAGCCACGTACTGTCTGTACCAGCGCTGAATCAGTAGAGCTGCTCTCATCGCTGAGCACAGGGTCATAAACATAAACAAATATGTTATTTAGACATAAGGCTTTATTCAGACAATGTCCATATTCAGCCTGTTTGAGTTGCTGTTTACTGCTTTAATGCTCTCACTATATTTGTAAAAGGCACAAGGATATCTCACTTTTCTCGCCTTTTGTATGCCGATCAGCCAAAATATTAAAATCACCTTTTTGTTTCTGCAACCTCTGTCCATTCTGTCAACTCCACTGACCATAAACTGTAGACCGTATGTTGCTATGCATACTTTGTTAGCCTCCCTTGCACCCTGTTGTTCAACGGTCAAAACCAGCACAGATGTTATATTATTTGTGGAGTTTGATCCCTTCAACTGGAAGAAAATGGGGACAGAGGAGTGAAGGAAGAGCAGATTCACAACTGACTGTGCTGCAGGGACTGGAATAACTGTCCAGTGCTCTGGGTGTGTGTGTGCTCACTGCCCCTAGTGTTTGTGTGTGTGTGTGTGTGTGTGCGTGTGTGCTCACTGCCCCTAGTGCATTAGTGCATTAGTGTGTGTGTGTGTGTGTGTGCGTGTGTGCTCACTGCCCCTAGTGCATTAGTGTGTGTGTGTGCGCACATGTGTGTGCTCACTGCCCCTAGTGCATTAGTGTGTATGTGTGTGTGTGTGTGTGTGCTCACTGCCCCTAGTGCATTAGTGTGAATGTGTGTGTGTGTGTGTGTGCTCACTGCCCCTAGTGCATTAGTGTGAATGTGTGTGTGTGTGTGTGTGTGTGCTCACTGCCCCTAGTGCATTAGTGTGAATGTGTGTGTGTGTGAGTGCGTGTGTGCGCGTGTGTGTGTGCTCACTGCCCCTAGTGCATTAGTGTGTGTGTGTGTGCGCGTCTGCTCACTGCCCCTACTGCATTAGTGTGTGAGTGTGTGCGAGTGTGTGTGTGCTCACTGCCCCTACTGCATTAGTGTGTGACTGTGTGCGAGTGTGTGTGTGCTCACTGCCCCTAGTGCATTAGTGTGTGTGTGTGTGTGTGTGTGTGTGTGTGTGTCTGTCTGTCTGTCTGTTTTGACTGCTAAAAGCAGAGGCATGATTTCACTGTACCGATGTCCATTCTTCACTGGTCCAGGTGGATCAGACACAGCAGTTCTGCTCAAGTGGACACCATCATCTTTCCAGTTTTATTAATTATTAATTTTGCACCTTTCACATTAACATCATACTAAACTGAGCACGCTGTGCTATGCTTGATGTGTTTGTCATGTTTTTAAAGCAAAGAAATAAAGAAATAAAAAGGTCTAGGATAAGCGCAAGATATTTTCGTCTATTTTAAAAACTAAATTATATACACCAATCAGCCACAACCCTAAGACCACCTGCCTAACATCATGTGCGTCCCCTTTGTGCCACACAGATCAGCTCTAGCACGACATGGAGTGAGGTGTTCCCAGTGCTACTCCATTGTATTTAGATCTGTGGAATTTGGAGAAGGCCAAGTCAACATTTTGAACTGTGCCATGCTCCTGTAGGGTGTTAGTGAACAGCATATTCCGTATTGAAGATACTCTAACAAAAAAATTACCATCACATTTTGGCACTGTCAAAGAGGCTCAAATCTTTACCCTCACCCATTTCTCCTGCTTCCAACATCAACTTCAAAAACTAACATAAACATCCCACCCCTCGACAGTGTGTACACTTCACCTGTCAGTGGTTTTATTCTTGTGGCTGATCTGTGTACATCCAGCTATGCTGATCTGAAAAAAACAACCACCCACTCACCTGTTGCTGCTACAGAGTAAATAACAAAGACAATCGTGAAGTTATGAATGAATGAAACAGGCTGAAATTTCATAGTTGCAGCATATTTCAGCAAATAATTCTGATACAATAATCATTAATCAATAATGTACCTGGAACTGAGACACTGGCTGAAATGGAGAAGAAAACAAAACAAATATCATTGATTAGAATGTGATTAATGTGAACAGAGTCAGCACATTATGAAATAAACATTTATAGATGTTTATGTAGGCTTATATCAGTTGTCTGCTATAGGTGTCATGTAACCTCAGACATGTGAACACCGTTTAGATCTTAATGAAAATATCTGTGATTTGCTTTTGTCAAAATACCACAAGGATCAAATACCACAGCAGTGTATCCTCCCTGTCTAAACAGCCCTGCTCAGCACCTGTTACACATTAATGTGCACAAGCACTGAACAAGGCTTATTTTAAAAATATGTCCTTTAGGCCTGGGCTAAATCTAGGTCTGTCATAACTGATATAAATCTACATTAGCATTCATAAAGACTTATTGCAAATAGTATCAGTTGTCATAAAAGCTGCTTTAGTCCAATACATCCTAGAAAGTGTTATGACAACAGACTAAAGTTAGAATGATCTTTCATATATTTTTACAGATGTTCATAGACAGTTACAGAAATGTCTGGAATCCTTAGTGTTTAACCTGATGTTGTACCTCGGTTGCATGTTTTCAGCCGCTGCTCTTTGGGGTGGTGTTGAGTGGGTTTAGAAGATCCACATCCCATCTCCTTCTGACGTTCACTCTGAAAAGTAAACACAAGCAGCCTTACAGCATCACTGCATCACTGCATCACTGCATCACTGCACTACAGCAGCGTAGCTCACTCTCACGTGGCAACTAACCGCAGCAGTTAAACACACTCTGTTTACTTCCCATTAATGTTCCCCAGCTGCTCACAGAGCCAAAGGTGTGTCTATAATCTCACACACCACATACTACTCAGCGTGAGTTCATTAATGAGAGCCTTGGAGCCAATAATCTGGGATTATCCGTGCCATGCCCACTTTTTACAGGTACCTCATTGGTCTTCAGCGTCCAGAACCATCTTCCTGCTTTGTGTAGCTTTGACATACACAATATTATGAATCTCAGGGTGGTGAGGTGCACACAGTGTTATATGGGAAATCAGAAGCTGAAGAAACCACATTTTAATACTATTTTAACATCATTGCCTTTATTTTATTCATTCATTCATTCATTCATTCATTCGTTTTCTGTTATGGCTTTATCCAGATAGGGGTTGCAGTGGGTCCAGAACTAATGTTGGATCATTGCTGGTCAATCACAGGGCATCAACCACTCGTCTGGTCACTCACACCCCACACCGGTGGACAGTTTTTTAAATCCATTCACAGTGGTGACATACACACAGATGTTCTATGATTGAGGCTTTTTATTTAATTCACTCCGACACTTTGAGGAATTCATCATTTTATGAAAACCTTTGGGTATTTTTGTGTCTATTATCTATTTTTCACATATTTACAATCATTAGTGTATTATCTATGTTTTTTTACATTAGTAGTAATTATGAGTATTTACATAGTCTTCTAGGTTTTTTGAGCTACACACAGCACAAAAAAGTCCACATGACTAATATGAGACTCATTCATTCATTGTCTGTAACCACTTATCCAATTCAGGGTCGCGGTGGGTCCGGAGCCTACCCGGAATTCCTGGGCGTTATGCAGGAACACATCCTGGAGGGGGCGCCAATCCACCTACCAACATGTGTTTTCAGACCATGTTAGGAAACCCGTGCAGACACGGGGAGAACACACTAAACACCTCACAGAGTGAGGAGTCCCTGGAGCTGTGTGACTGCGACACTACCTGCTGCACCACTGTGCCTGCTCTAACATGAAACTCTTTATCTTTAACAAAACAGGTGGCAAATTGAAGTATATGCTATAAGAAATAAAATATTAATTAATTATTTATTGTACAGGGTGGCACGGTAGTGTGGTGTTGTGGGTTCGAGTCACACTCTGGGTGATTGTCTATGAGGAGTTTGGTGTGTTCTCCTCGTGTCAGTGTGGGTTTCCTCTGATGGTACACACGTTGGTAGGTAGATTGGCGACTCAAAAGTGTCTATGTTGCCCTGGGAAGGACTGGCGCCCCCTCCAGGGTGTATTCCCGCCTGCGCCCAATGATTCCAGGTAGACTCTGGACCCACCGCGACCCTGAACTGGATAAGGGTTACAGACAATGAATGAATGGATTTATTGTGCAGAGACCATGTGTTTTTTTTTTTAACTGATTAACAGAATCAGTAAAACATGTAATTTGATGAGGGACACAAAGCTGGACACATCTGAGCTGCTGTTTGTTGTTTATTTATTAATTTAGTCGTCTTAATAATGTGACGTAACTCTATACAATTTAATGTCTTTACACTAAGTGAACGAAACTAAAGTTTGAATTTAAACAAGTGACAGTAGTGTGATGTACTGGACTCTGGACACTGTTTAATACTCACCAACTGGTGTTTCTCTTCTCAGAATCCCACCATCTCAGCAGAAATCCCTGTGTCTCGTCTGAAGATGTTCAGATCTCCTGCAGGTGAAGGACAGCCATGTGGACATGTGTCATTACAGAAGGAGTGACAAACTCTTTTTTTTCTCCACAATCTGCTGCAGCTGCTGATTCAAATTGGACGCTGTGTTCAACCATGGTCTTGGACAGTGGCCCTCTCACAGCCTTCTGGCACAGATGAGTGTCTTTCACTTCCCTGTGATCCACTTAATCAAAACAACAACCAACAAGAAGATTAGGATTACAGCTCACTAGACTCAGCTGGAATCAGTAGGTGGCTCAGGAAGGGGGCAACAAGTGGTCAGTTGCTCTGGGTCATGTGTTTGCATTGCATCAGGGCTTTTGCTCTTGTTTATTTGAAGCTGAAATACATCAATTTAAATGTCCAATATATGCCCCTCTAGCGTAGTCAAAGAATTGAGCATGGAGACTATTCTGAAAAGTATGAGCTCCATAAAATAGTATTGAGGACTGAAATTGGCTGTTTTGGCAAAACTGCACATGAGTTTAGGTCTACGAATATTATATACAAGATATGAATGAACAACTGAACATCAGTGTCCGCAATGGATGAACTTTACAAGTAAATGAACTCTCTAGTTATAAGGGGTGTCCACAAAAATCTAAAGATATATAGAGTTGAAATGTTGGAGCTTTATTAGAGTATAACAGCATAAAACTTCAAGTAAACTACATATCTTCAAATAACATAGTGCTAAATTACATATACATAAGTATGGTCTATAGGTACATAAGGAATTACAGTAACATTCATTTTAGTGTTAAAATATATATATATATATATATATATATATATATATATATATATATATATATATTTCTTTAAATGGTTATATAATGACCTAATATTAGAATTGTTTACATAATGAATTTCCTAGTTACTGCATGTATTATTAACAACATTACTAACATTCAAACTGCATTAACAATAATCATTAATTTGCTGTGGTTTTAAAAGTATTTACCATAATACTTTCTAGTTGCCAATGGAATTTCACTTACATTCGCTGTAAAATTAGAAATTCCTACATATTTAGGGAATAGTTTTACATTCACTATAATATAAATTAATTACATACTTACTTATATTCTTAAGGATTTTACAAAGTTGCTATTTTTAGTGTGAATAGTGGACAGAAACATTTGGACATCTGGTTGTGATGAGATAAGAGTCTTTCCCACCTGCAGTTTGTGGCCCGTGCCAGACATGAATAGATCATTTCTGGAGTATCAGGCGTTCCTACTCAGGGCTCTGGCTCTGAAGAGTCTAAAGTGAATCAGGGAGGTTTACTGCACTCAAGGCCAACATCCTGTGGATCAAAAGTTTGGCTGTGACCACAGTTGAACTAACCGGGGTCATTCGAGGACAAGCATTTCACTTATCCCCAAAAGACTCTGGCAGAAACAGAGGCCTTATTCATATGCTGTACTAAAATGTTGCAGCCTTTTTTTTTAATGTGAGTGAATGTGTGAGTGAGTGAATTGATGTGAATGTGTATGTCAGTGAGTGACTGAAGTACATCAGAGAAATTGATCACAGATGAACTTACTGGGGTATTCTGAGGAAAAACCTTTCACTTACCCCCTGCTGAAAGGCCTAATTTATGTCATACAACAGTGTAGCATTAATGTGAGTGTATAGGGGTCATTTAGTAAGTGAATATGTTTGATCAAGTGAATGTCTCGGTGGTGTTTGTAGGTTAAATAGTGCCTGTTTAAGTGTTGATCATGGTGATTGTCTGTAAATTGATGTAAAGGAATGGCAGTTGTTCTCTGAGTTAAGTTCCAAGGTCTGTATTCGCAGCAATTAGAAAAGAGCTTGACATTTCACAGAGGAAGCTTGTGGAAGCCTTTACACTCCAAAATCATCTATCAATCTATCTATTTATGTCTATATTTTATTATATTATATTATATTATATTTAAGAAGGACTGGCACCCCGTCCAGGGTGTGTTCTCGCCTTGTGCCCAATGATTCCTGGTAGGATACGGACCCACTGCGACCCTGAATTGGATAAGATTGGATATTTAATAAACTCAACATACTCACTCTGACCAATTACATTTTTTCCCAATCATATTCATGTTTTTATTGACAAAGGCTTTTGAGTTCAAATGATTTATATTAAAGCTGCTAGGAAAATTAGTGAAAAACTTAAAGTACGCCGCATTAAAATACCTTAATATTAGTCAACGACTGCAGAAAATATTTTTACTGATTATATTAAGTTAAATTTATGAAATGTTGTAATTAATTAATATGCTAATTACGATTTATAGGTAAGCTGCAAGAGAGAAGACTCTTAACTCGGGACAAATCGCAAACGGCTGCAGTCTATGCTCGATCTCCGAGGAGTGAACTGTGTAAGATACAAAATACTCGCTTCTACACTATTTCACCAATTGTATATATATATGGATGTGTCAAAAATTAGTCTTTGTTAGATATATTATGCACTGTTTGAGTGCAGGAGTCAGTATGTTGTTTCTTCTGTAGTTCAATATGTAGGGAACAAGGCGCCATTTGGGACATAGTCCCAACTGAGGGGAAGAAAAATAACGTTATTTTGCCAATCCCATTAACGAGCTATTGGAAATTAGCATTGGTGAGTTAGCCAAAATACTTATTAAATGAATGTGTTTTACTAAACATCACTATATTTTCGTATAGTTGTTAATATATAACAAAAATATAACAATCTTAACAAGAAACTACATATGAATTGTATGTTCTCCTTCGGCAGCCCGTGGCAACAACAGTTTACTCTGAAACGGATTAGCACTAGCAAGCACTAGGTTTCTTGGCGGAGGAATTTATTATTTGGGTGAACAACAGGTTATTTATTTAATTGGTTTTATCGTATTTTATTTTGTCCAACGTTTTATTTTTTTAAGATAGCAACCACTTAAAATGCTACACAGTGTTTTCATCAGATGTTTAGGCGAAAATACCTGAAAAGGGCCCCCCACACCTGAACTTGGTAACCTTTGTTACATTGTGTGGCGTTTTCAGTCAGGGTTTCATCTAATTTTCTTTCAGACCAAAATGAGCCATGGAACAGTAAACACTGCCCATCACTTTCTGAATCACACTATATTAACAGAAATAAAAATCAACAAGTAACAATAGATTCACATGAGTTTCCTGAGTAACATTTTTTTTTTTTTTTTTTTACTCAGGACTTTATTCATAGTCATAGGCTCTTTATTATTATTATTATTATTTATTATTATTATTATTACACATTGTATGTCTTGATATATAGGAAATATTTGTATAAGTAATAATATTTTTTATTACTTTTATTATTTATTTGTATTTTCTGTTTTTACTGCTATTTGTCTTAAGTTTTTATGTTCCTCCCTTTATTCATTTAGTTTTATTCTTACTATTTTTATTTTGAATAATTAAAAATATATAAATTACTATTATCTTATTTTGAGTTTAACTTCTATATTTATTTATTTTTAATTTGTCTTTTTATTACTATTATTGTTTCCCTTGTTATTGTTTTTTACTGCTGTAAAAGTTCATCTCTAGTTTACTCATCTACGAATTTTATTCTTATGACCAGATTCTTATTTTAAGTTGAATTTCTATATTTATCTTATTTATTTATTCTTTATTTTGTCTAATTCTTGGTTTTAGTTTATTTACATGTGATTTGTTCTTTTTACAGCTTACTATACTTGATTTTATTGTCACTTTGATTACATTATTTATTTTATATTTTAAGTTTCCGTGTTAAAATGAATCTAAATGAATTTCCTTTCTTTTTTAAATCCCTTTATTGTGAGTTTGTAAGTCAGTGTACTTCCGAGTGAAAATAAAGGTTGATTGATTGAGGTAAGGCCCCTCAGAATGTCTATAACAGGGCTCTTTAACACTGTGCCTGGGTCTGTCTTGGTAATAGTTTTGCATTGTTCTGTAAATTAAATTAGAGCTAATTCATGTTTAAAATACAGTATCTGGCCAAATGTTTGTGGACACACGCTCAGGGTTTCTTCTAAATGAATTTGTTTTCTTTTGCTGCAGTAATAGTTTCAAACCTTCTGGGAAGTCTTTACACTCGAGTTTGGGTCTTTGCAGTAAGGATTTGATTACATTTATTACGTAGGTTCATCAAGAGCAAGAACATCATTGAAGTCATGTGCGATGACCTTGCATTCCAGTTTCAATTTATGCTTTTCTGGACTCTTCACTCATCTTGTTTTTAAGACTTTTTTCTTTTTTCTCCCAAGCAGAAGGACAAAGGTTCATGTGAGAAATGCAGCAGGTGACGAAAAGTGTTCAGATACTTCCTCTCATCGATGGCTGTGTATTAACGTGTTGATGGATGCTCTCTCTGTTTGGAGTCTTTTGGTGGAGTCTCTGTCCTTGAATGGCAGGTGCTCGGGGAGTGCATGCAGTTATAATCATAAAAGCAAGAAGCCGGACAAACAAGTCAATCCCGTGCCAAGATGCTTTCTGTGGGAGCAGGATGAGGCTTTGGCCCGGAGGGTCGTATTTGATCCAGGAATGTAGATAGGTGAGGAGCCAGACTGGACCCTCTGGATTCTCTTTAGCTGAAAATTATTTATAAATTATCCAAAATATGAATTATTTAATACAAAGTTAACATCCAATGTTGCTATACTGAACTATTTATATTAATACTACTGTATTTGCTCTGGTACAGAGCTGCTGCTGTGAGATCATGGTAGTGTTCAGCTCCTTTACTTTCTCTCTGTTCTCACCTAGTGATTATTTATTGTAAAATATCTGCACACAGCATAGTACCAACAATTCACAGAGACCCTTAAAAGTGAGTGAAATCAACTACTTTTGGGATGCTCACACATCGTAGACATGTTCACGGTTTGTTTACATAAAAGTAAACAGTTTGTAATAAGGTGGGTGGATCTGGAGTTGCTGCACATGAGTCAACGGTCAATATAGGTCAAGCATAGGCTAATGGGCCAGAAAGCTCCTCAGCATTGGACTGAGGGCAATGGGACTGTTCTGTGTCATTATAGAGCTCCATTCGATACCAATTAACCAACCCCACCAAGGCTGTTGTGGCTGCAATTAAGTCCTCACAGCAATGCTTGTTGCTTGTTAGTGTGTTTCTAACCCTCCACAGAGCTGCACACAGCCTCATTAAACTTCACTGTTACACTGAATAAATAAGTCATTGTAATTCTTAAAATCTACAAAATGTTGCTGGTTTTCTTTGTTCTTTGACGGTGGATCATCTAGTGTTTATTTTTAAATAAAAAGAACAAGAGAAACACTGATGCCAGTGTTTTATTTTATGAACAAAACGTGCTTTTTTCATTTCTGCATTTATTTCCTGCTCCATATTTTCTGTACCACACACTCATAAAATAAACTCCACATGTAAACAGACGTTAATATGAAACACCAACGCTTCTCCAGACCTTCCAATGACAAGGGGATGTGTTTTGGGCTTTTGCTGTTTTTTGAAAAGCAAAAAAAGAGAGACAATGGCTATAGGGCTAATGGCATTGCCTAGTTTCTCTTTGCTCTTGTTCCCTTCTAGGAACGCGTTATGATAGATGTACAAACATTGCTGTTAGGATTTGATTTCATTCAGCCACATAAACCTTTGTGAGGTCAGGTGCTGATGTTGAGTGATTAGTTCTGGATCATAAACATTAACCCTGCTCGGGGCAAACTTAGTGGATGGAGATCATTTGCTCCAGAGAATAGAGTTCCACTGCTCCAGAGTTCACATGAACACAGTTTAATACACTTTAAGGTGCAATGTAGCAGCTGGTGTTTTTCAAATCATGAATAATATGCAAAAGGACAAAAAAATGTGAGATATTATTTCTAGTTTCTATATGTGCTCAAACAAACTGTATTCTGCCGGACATTTGACCACAAGAACCCTGCGTTCAGCGTGTGCAGCTTATCACCTGTAATCGTACGAGCCACACATAATATGTTACTGTTCTCTACGTGGTCCCATTAACAAAACGCTGTGGGAGAGGGGGGTGTAATCTTCTCTTTCCTCAGTCCCTTCCTTTCTCTCGTCTATCTGTCCTCCCTCTTGCCATCTCCCAGTTGTAAGACATGAAAACAATGTAGACTATTCCAAGGACAGACCTGGTCTATGTGTAGATAAAGCGCAGGTTTCCCAGGCTGTCCGGAACAACAGTGACTTTCTTCCTCTCTCCAGATCGCTCTGATTGGACCAAGTGGACGAAGAGCATCTTCACAGTCAAAGTCACCCTTCAGCCGCTCAGACATCTTCCAGAGTGTGAGATCTGTTCTACGTGGTTGTGGACATGTCCCTGGTGCTGCTTGTGTTTATTATGCTGGTCGGATGTCACCTTGGGAAGGCGTTCGTTCTCCAGCCAGAGGAACCAGAAGAAACTTCTGCTGTCAGCAGCAGCAGGTAAGCATCCCCTCTTTACCTTTAACAGTTGGACTGAACCGCATGACCAGGGTTAGTGGCCTTAGACTCATGTGTAACTGCTACACAGCATCCAGTTCTACTTGTTAGAGATTATAAAAAGTCAAATGTTCACTCATTAAGGAGAGTGTTTGGATACTTCTGGGTGCATACACAATGTGGCCAAAGTTATTTCTGAAATGAATTTCTTGGCTGCTTTAATTCACTCATCAAAAGGGATGTCTGGATACTTTGGGGCGTACACTGTATTACTGGGTCTGTGGTCCACTATATTTGTCTTTTAACTTACACTGAGTGTATGGTGTATATGATAATTCATTGCTTTATAAAGGGCACAAGGTCTCTACTGCTTCAAATGACACCTCCAAACCTCAGGTTCAAAAGCTCATGGAAACTGAGCTGCAGTTTTGAGATGTGTCCTAAAATGGTGAATTAATAATGCAGTCTGAAAAGCAGAATCAAAGCCAGCCTGTTTTTAAAAGATATTTGGGCATTTTCTAACTGAATTCTGAAGTGCATTATGGGGATTTTCTGTTCTGACCTATAATTACAAAAGCATGTGCAAGCCTGATACATACTGTTCTTTCCTGGAATGAGAAATACTATCACTCAGAGACAAGTCTCAATCCTCACGGCACATATCACCAGCTCAGCTGGCACCAACTCAGGCAACGGTCGCGAGAGGGTCTTAAAACTATCCCTATGTGAGCTTTGCTTTTTAAAGCTTCTAAAACCGGTGGAAAGTTGCATGAAATTATATTAAAATGATGTTAGAAGCAAAAAGATATGTGACATTTTTAATGGATGTGAGAAAGCTGATTTAAATTGTGAGTGTATTTCCTTAAACTGAGATTTAAAGTGTCCATTTGTTCCTAATCCTATTCACATAAAAACAATGCATATATTTTGAAGGTACTTTGTTAGATAAGACATTCTTTGGATTCTGTATATGGCAAGCTACATTTAAAATGATCATTAGGTGGAGTGTGCCTTATTCTGGCATTTTAAATGAGGATTTAAAAGTTGTAATATGAATGCCACTCAGTGTGTTTTAATCTGTACCCAGATGCCAGGCTGAGTCTCTGCAGAGTGTCCGAAGGATCATCCTTGATGCCTTAAATCTTCAGAATGAGCCTCGGGTGTCTGTTCCAGGGTTGGCTCTGATTCGAGAGCAGTGGAAAATCGCTTTCAGAGGCACTGGCCACTCTGAGCCCACGCTGACCAAAGGCACTGGTAAACCTCTACTCAGCGTCACATAAAGTTCAGATTTAAAACTAGTTCTGCCTCTAGGTGATTTTCTATTTTAAAAATAACATAGAGCAGTTTTGAAGGACTAGACCCGTCAGTCATATTTGTTTTTATATATCTACATATAGTCGTATATTACACAGCAAAAAAAGTTTCACATAGTTACAATTCACACAATTCAAAAGTTTGTCAGAGGTACACTACCCATTTTCACCAGAGTGTGTGTGTGTGCTATTGTAAATGACAGACCTAGACACCAGGTCACACTTTATACGGGTTAAAGCAGGAATTGCCTACTGCACGGTTAATTGTTTAACTCCACTGACAAATAATTTGCAAAGTTATAATACAGATATATAAATTGTACTTGTAAGTATCTGATATAATGATGCGAGTTAACTGACATAGAACCATACTTTAAACGTCCTCATAATGGGAAATAATAGATGTTTGTTTAGGTAATAAGCTCCGCCGCCGTAGAGCTCTTAAAGTCCTAATGTCCATTAATGAGGTGCTTTGCATATGATGCATTTTTAACGTTAATATAACTCTGACATGTTTGTTATTAATTGTTCAGCAGGGAACCAAATGTCCTCAGGGATTTCCAACCTGGGGAACTCCACCGTGCTCCAGTGCTGTAAACTCGCCTCTCAGATTTTCATTAAAGGTGAGTGTATCTGGATCACTGTTGCATTCACATGCTGTGTTTACTGTGAAAACTACAGTCAGTTGTCACCGCTAGGATCCTGACAGTGCACAGTAGTCAGGGCAGATGCTGTGGACCGACCCATGCTCATGGCTGGGATATAGATTTATATAGATTTATGAATATGTAATGATTTATCTGTGTATTGTTTCACTGCTCTACTGTACTGAGTATGTGTCTAAAAACTACTGCACGTGAATGGCTGTATTTGTCTTGTGTGAAAATATACTGCCCAAATTCAAAATCCTCACCATGTCTCATTCTGTGTGATATGAAGTATCCACAGAGATCAGACGGAGTGCTGACCTCTTTCTCGCACCTTTTAGATCTGGGCTGGGACCAGTGGATCATCTACCCAGAGAGCTTCACCTTCGTCCACTGCCATGGGTGTGACCCTCAGCAGGGTCAGAGCGTCGTCCGCTGCAAAGGAGACAGTTCACCGTCCTCACAGGTCAGTTCAGGCCACAGAAACACAAGCAGAAATTCACAGGGCAGTGGTCCAGGTCTAGAATTGAGAACGGCTGGCTTTAAGGATTTGTTTCATGGTTTTTGGAATAAAAAATGTGAAGCTAATAAAAGCTATAACCACATACACCAACCTATAACAAGGTTTAAGGGGAATCACACTACATTTCAAACAGGTCGGCTTGTTCCAGATATTCCTCTGCCTGCCTATTTTGTTAACTTATTCATGGTGGAGAGGTACACGCTGGGGATAAACTAAACTATTGATTATGTGGCTTAATGCATAGTAACATGTGCATAAATATAATAAAGAATACAACCCACAGAATTATTTTAAAGAAACTCTCCCAATGTGCCCCTAAAGGCCAGAGGATTCAGATGTGGATTTGGGGTGGAGTTATGTGTCCAGATATTTTCAGCTCATTGGTTGGCTGCGCTGTGGGCGTGTCTGACACATATGAGCTGAGCTCTGAGGTTTTCACAGAGCTCCTATCAGTGCTTTGTCTGAACAGGTGTCCAGTGCTCTTACAGACTTACGTGAGTGTTACGTGAGCATTTTGTGAGTGTTGCTGTCTTTGCAAGGCCACTGCCAGTAACAGGGTTCACAGAAGTATATAGACTGTAATCAGAAACAAATTGGAAGCTATAGTGGCATTTCTTCCCACGTTCTTTACTGCAGTAAGGGTTTCTACTCCTCTGATGAGGCTCAGTGCTTCTCTATGTAAATTATACAAGCTCTGGGGCACCAGGCGTTTTATTTTCACAGAATCAGCTTTCCTCTTTGAGAAGTAAAATTAATCAGTAAAGACTGATTCCTAAAATGAAAAGTCAGGAATGGGGAGTAGAGCTCCGCCCCTTCCTGACAACAGAGGGCTCGTGTTGTTTACAGAGGGACTCGGTGACACTGCAGATTCAGAGTAAATAAACTGGGCTTGATGTTGGAAGCCAGTGGCCTGTGTGACCCCAAATCTATCTGCTCTCTTCTTCCAGGCACCGTGCTGCGAACCAGTGGCCCACAACTTGGTTCCCTTCCTGTATCTGGACGAAACGAGCAGCTTAGTCATGTCCTCCGTGGCCCTGACCCGCGAGTGTGGCTGTGGCCCCGGGAATGGCCCCCAGGCCCTCAAACCGTGAGAGATCAGAGGTCACAACATGGGTTCTGAGTACCTTCCCTCCCCTACCTCTCAGATCTGTCACTGACACTTCATCACCTCAGACTTTATAAGATCTGTACGCCATCACCACTGCATTTTACTCCCTGCTCTTCAGACAGACGCGCTCAGAACAACACACTCTATCCTTCACTGGACACAGCAACACACTCAGTTCAGGACAAACACACTTTAGCTTACTTTAACACAAATGTAAATCATAAAGGCACATTTAAAATGAGTAGCGTAGATAGGTTTGTTATTTCTTGCATCACTTTTTACAGTGTTCTAGGTCTCCATTAGTGTGCAAAAGTTTGGGTATCCCCTTCAAATGACACATTTTGTTGATTTTAATGCATCCTTTTTTACACAGCAACTTTTAAACAATTTTTATACTGGCAAATTTGCTGTAGAGACTTATAAAAGGTGTAATTATCTAAGCCAGTGGTTCCCAAAAGTTTTTCTGCAGTGCACCTCTTTTGTAAATGAGAATATTTTCAATATTATTTAGAGATTACTAAAATTGAGTAAAAAAACCCTAGGAAAGTGGGGTTAAAGTCAGTGTTATATAGTCATAAAATAAACATTTTTCCAGCAATAGTTATGAAATCAACTGAGCCCTCAAAGTATTTTCACATTTGACTCTGTAGTAGACATTTTAAAAATATAACACTGTGCAGGATTTTTTTAAAGCTGGGTTTTCAAGAAGTGGAATTCCAAGAAGTCCTTTCATATTTCTCCCGCCACATTTGTATTCAAGGACAGATCTTTCAGAGAGAAATGCACTGCGGTTGTTTCAGTCAAGGCCAAATCAGAGATCAAACCTCTGCTCAAACTATTTTTACAGTTTTATAGCTGAAGTTTGGCAGGAAAATAGACAAAAGCCACAATGTGTTCCTTGAAAAAATTCAAGGAGCGCAACAGCTTCGAGCTCTGCCAGACTTTCCCAGGGTGGGGTGGGCCTCTGCAGCTTTCCAATAAACAGCAGAAAAACACCATCACATACACCGCGCTGCAAAACACAGCTATGTTAGCCAATGAAATCATCAACTACACCATTTAACTATTACTTCTCCTTCTGAGACTGCTCTAAATATATTAAACATGTACTAAACCTGTTGCAAGATTTTCTTGTTGCTTTTTTAAGTGATTTTATCTTGTGAAAGTGTCTGAATCCATGGGTAGATTTTCTTGCTTTTGTTAAGTATCATTACCAAAAAAGACCAGTGTATTTTTCAATGGAATGAGACACTTTTCAATGAATAAAAATAACTTAAATAATCCAAATTATATCATCAGAACAGTCTCAGAATGAGATATTAAATATATTGTTTATGTTATTTAGCAGTGTTTTCGGAGCTGGTATGAACTTATGAAACAAATTTGCTGCCATCTTTGTGAGAATAATACAAAACAACAGCTCCAACAGAATTAAGAGTGCTAATACACGATGTTCTCAGTGAAATAGTGGACATTTTGGATACTTAGTACATTAGTGGAAGGTCATTCCTGTGCCACTAAGTCGTATGCGCTTACAGGAAATCTCTTTAACCTGTTTAAATTCTCTGTGCAGTTCAGCAGAGGTTCCAGATTCCTGCAGAGGGTTTATTTTGTCTCTCAGAACTCACTAAATCGTGTTTATGAACTTTCACCACCCTGGTGTTTACTCTTCCCTCCAGCTCTGTTCGCTCAACAGCGTGGAAACCAGCTGCTGTTCAGTGAATACACACTAATTCAACTCTCTCAAATCCCCTGTATGATAAAACCACTGCTAAACGTCCACTAAACATTTCTCTCACACTTTGATATTAAAAAGCGGCTTCATTTGTATCAGACATGTTTAACATTGCATTAAATAAATGATTAATAACAGTTGTATTTGTGTTTATTCAGAAATATACTTTCACCTAAACCTTTAATCCCATGAGTGGTAGTTTATGTTGTAATCTGTGGGTAATTAATTAAAAGTCATTAAAGTCCAGTTAGAGAAAATTCTCCCGAGCCAAAGCCTGGAAAATAATGTATAACATGCGTTATGATCAGTGCCATGTCCGCTGCATTAAAATAACCTTAGCATCATTAGCAACAATTGAAACAATTGAAATTTCACTTTCAAATACAGTTCAATATATTTCAGAAGATTTATTAATAATTATAAATAACAAATACTCTATATTTCAAGCATAATTTACAAATAGAAAAAATGCACATTTAATAAAGTCCCTAATGACTTTTGTAGTTGCAGTTGACTTTACTGCTTTTCCGTAACCAGCGATCTGATTGGCTCTTACTGCTGGAGGGTGGGATTTTACCCGTTAACAGCAAGCTGATTGGCTCTTTATGCTGATGGATGGGACCTTGTCTATAAACAGAATCCATGTTCAACGCTATGAGAATTTCAACTTGTAATCGTTCTGTTATTTGTAATGTTTCTGGTTTAAACTCACACCACGCTGTCGTCCCGAAAGTGTCCCAGAAGAGCTTTGATCACGTCCCTTGGGCTGTTTTTACTGGCCCCAGGACAGCGGCGTCTGGAGCCCTGCGCTGTGTGTGCCACACAGCGCTCATCATAATGCACAGATCTGATTGGCTGAGGAGCCTCACATATGATATGCAGAAACACATGTGATTGGTCTGTGAGTTTCCTGGAGCGTCTGGGTCCAGACAGGGGCCACGTATTAATGACCCATGGGTTATGAGATTGATTCACTGTGATGCCACCGCCATCTGTAACCAGGAGTGCCTCTACTCCATCACTCGGCAGGCTTCCAGAAAATCTAGGGGTCTGTCATCTGCTGTAGACTTCAGATCAATAACCATAAATGTTTTAGTGATCCACCATTTTGTCTATGGGGAAACTGGACCCAGAGAAGTCATTGTTCTCCTCCAAGCATGTTGAGTTCCAGTGACATTCATAATGACTGTGATGATAGGAGTGAGACTGGTATTGGCGAGAATGTGGAACAGGCAGGGAATTAAATTTGGGGGAACAGAAACATTAAAACTATTAGAAAGTAAATTAAACACATGAGTCTGGCCAGCTGGCACGGGTTTGAGGACATGTGGCCAATCTGGAACACATACGAGAGTTGTTTATGAAGATGACCTTGAATGACCCTCTTGTGTTTGATGCTGGCTGTGTTTCAGGTTCTCGGGTTGCTGCAGAGTTTATTCTGGGAGCTGCTCAGTACATCTCGGCAAGAGCACACTGTTTTAACTCTGGCCAGCTCACTGAACACTTGAGATTCTCTCTCTCTCTCTTTCTCTCTCTCTCTCTCTCTCTCTCGCTCTCTCTCTCTCTCTCTCTCCCGCCTTCTCTCTCTTACTCACTCTGTCTCATTCACTCACTCTGCTTTTCTCTCAATGCATTGTGCAGAAGTCGTGTGGAGACTGCACTGAGGCAGTTAGAGAGCAAACAGAGAGAGAGAGAGAGAGAGAGAGAGAGAGAGAGAGAGAGGACTGAATTGAACACAGCAGAGAGACAAAAAGAGAGTGTGTGTGTTGTAGTAGTTGTCTCTGTTGGACAGAATGGCGAGTGTATGCTCTCTCTGGCTGAGGTGGGGAACTGTGTGTTCTCTGCTGATGTTTCTTTTTGCTGAGGACGGACTGTGGGACTGCGGAGAGAGGGACGATCTGCTGAAGGATGCTGAGGAGAACGTGGATGTCCCCTCTGAGTGTACACTCAGCTGCACCGCCATCACATACCAGAGCGTCCTGCAGTCACAGCAGAAAACCACCGTCCGCTTCAGGGACTCGTACAGAGGTGAGTTATGGAGGTTTACGTCAAGAGTGAAAGAAGGTCTAGTTTCTGGACTGAGAGAGAGCTCTGTTACTCCTACGTGCATGGGGTCATCCTGTATCTGTGGTTTCATCCTGAACCTGTGTGATCAGGTCCTGAACATGTGGGGCAATACATAACATGCTACAGAATTTGAGATCAATTTGAAAATACAGTTCTTGAGTTATGAATTTTTGTTCAGCACTAGGGAGGGTTTCGGCTCCCTTAGAGTTCAATGTATTTCAAAGCAGCTCGGCGCACAGTTTTTCAAAAATTAGTTCTGTGATTAACTCATCATGACACAATCAATTATTGTTGAAAATTAAAAATCTTTACACCACATCGATCCCCAGAGTGTCCTTGTCACTACGGTGTGTTTGGTTAAAAATGAACAGGAAAAAGTTTTGAGCTATAAGCATTTATTTGGAGGTTGGACCCCCATAGAAATTAATTGCATTCTGGATTCGGCTCTGTGTCTGTGTGTGTGTGTGTGTGTGTGAGAGAGAGAGAAAGAGGGGGAGGGGTGTGAGGGACACAGAAATATACTGGCACTCTCTAAGATTTTAAAGGTCATCTTTAAGGTGGAAATCCAAATATCGTTGTTGTTTTCAAAGTGAACGTCTTAATAAAATTGTGGGTTTCTTAAGGTGGAATGTTTTTAAAGGTGAATTTCAAAATGTATTGGCAGTCATTTTAAGGGTTATTTGAAGTGGTCATTTATTTGAGCTGGAAGTCTAATTTAAATGGGGATTTTTAAGTGGAACCTTTAGTAAGGTGTCAGTCAAAGTATATTAGCAGTCTCTTTAAGCTGGTGGTATTTTAAAGGTAGTATTGGATAGATTGTTCTATACATTTAAAGTCATAGCTATTAAGTATAGCATATAGCATATAAGCTAATGTGGCTACGATGCTAGCAATATGTAACAAGCCAAATTCAGGAAAGTTCTTGAACTTTCACCCTGTAGTTTTAGTTGCAACAGAACCTCCTTATAATGTGGAGCTGATGAAACATCTCATAAACAGTTTAAGGGTCATAACTCTATGTGCTTCACTGTTAGATTATTACTAGAATTTTCACTCAGCACATGGTAAATAGATTTTTTTTAAAATGAGCTGACAGGTGAAGTGAATAACACTGATTACTGGTTAGAATGACCCCTGTCGACACGTGGGACATACTAAGGATCTCAGAAAAGGGTGAAAAGTGTCTGACAAAGTATGCAGAGGAACAGATGTTAGAAGTAAAAAGTGTACAAAATTATTAATAAGCAGTTAAATGACTATTTTGATACAAAGAAAATCTTATCTTGTGTACAGTCAGGTTTCTGACCAGGTTATGGGTGTGTCACTGCGGTTTTAAAAGTCCTTAATGGTATTATATCCACAATGAACACTGTGCTGCATTCTTCAGAGACTTAGCTAAAGCATTTGATTCAGCTGACCACACCACTTTAATAAAAAGTTTGGGTAGTATAGAGTTCACAGGTCACCCCTTAGTTTGTTTTACAGACTACTTTGTCTAAGATTGCAGTGTCATATTAAAAAAGCATCCATTCTCCTACATTGGGTTACTAAAGGCATCCCTCAAGGGTCAATATTAGGACCTACTTTATTCTGTCTCTATATTAACCATATATTCTTTGCAGCAGCCAATGTTTTTATTCATTTGTATGCAGACAACACTATTCTGTATGCTTCTGGCTCTTTCCCTGACCATGTACTGTCCTTGCTCCAAGATCCAAGGTCCAAAATGCCTTTGCCAATCACAGATTACCATTAAACATCTCTAAAACAAAGATTATGTGGTTTGATCGGAAGGGCAGTCTCACTGAATCCACCCTTAAATTCACTTCCAGGGAGGGGGCTATCTTGGAACAAGTTTCAAAGTACAAATATCCAGGTATCTGGTTAGATAGTTCATTAATATTCTCTTATAATGTCATAAAGCTACAAACAAAAATTAAACTAAACGAAATAAGCTAAACTTGGTACAGGAATCGATCCTCCTTCACTCTTGCTGCTAAACACACCTTGGTTCATATGACTCTAGTCCCTCGGTTCGATTACGGCGATACAGTTTACAGGGAGTGTCGCAGTCACACAGCTCCAGGGACCTGGAGGTTGTGGGTTCGAGTCCCGCTCCACGTGACTTTCTGTGAGGAGTGTGGTGTGTTATCCTTGTGTCTGCATGGGTTTCTTCCGGGTGACTGTCTGTAAGGAGTGTGGTGTGTTCTCCCTGTATCTGTGTGGGTTTCCTCCGGGTGACTGTCTGTGAGGAGTGTGGTGTATTCTCCCTGTGTCTGCGTGGGTTTCTTAAGGGTGACTGTCTGTGAGAAGTGTGGTGTGTTCTCCCTGTGTCTGTGTGGGTTTCCTCCGGGTGACTGTCTGGGGTGACTGTCTGTGAGGAGTGTGGTGTGTTCTTCCTGTGTCTGCGTGGGTTTCCTCCGGGTGACTGTCTGTGAGGAGTGTGTTGTGTTGTCCCTGTGTCTGTGTGGGTTTCCTCCGGGTGACTGTCTGTGAGGAGTGTGGTGTGTTCTCCCTGTGTCTGCGTGGGTTTCCTCCGGGTGACTGTCTGTGAGGAGTATGGTGTGTTCTCCCTGTGTCTGTGTGGGTTTCCTCCGGGTGACTGTCTGTGAGGAGTATGGTGTGTTCTCCCTGTGTCTGTGTGGGTTTCCTCCGGGTGACTGTCTGTGAGGAGTGTGGTGTGTTCTCCCTGTGTCTGTGTGGGTTTCCTCCGGGTGACTGTCTGTGAGGAGTGTGGTGTCTTCTCCCTGTGACTGCGTGGGTTTCCTCCGGGTGACTGTCTGTGAGGAGTGTGGTGTGTTCTCTCTGTGTCTGCGTGGGTTTCCTCCGGGTGACTGTCTGTGAGGAGTGTGGTGTCTTCTCCCTGTGACTGCGTGGGTTTCCTCCGGGTGACTGTCTGTGAGGAGTGTGGTGTGTTCTCCTTGTGACTGCGTGGGTTTCATCCGGGTGACTGTCTGTGAGGAGTGTGGTGTGTTCTCCCTGTGACTGCGTGGGTTTCCTCCGGGTGACTGTCTGTGAGGAGTGTAGTCCAATTTCCTCCCACGCTCCAAAAACACATGGTGGTAGGTGGAGTGGTGACTCAAAGGTGTCCATAGGTGTGTGTTGCCCTGCGAAGGACTGGTGCGCATCAGTGTAAAATACCGCCAGGTAATCCACTCTGAGTAATCTCAGTTCTAAATGGATAGCGGGGCAGGGTGAATGTTTGCGTGATATAAATAGATAAATAGATTTGATATTTTCTGTGGACGTCCCTGACCTGAGCTGGAGAACGGGTGAACTCAGTGACCCGCTGATGATAGAGAGGTCAGTCTTATAATGACACTTTGGTCATAAAGACAGTTCACACAGTTACATTCCTCCACAAATCACAGTCCATGCCTGAACAAACACCACAAGGGCCAAAGTCTGTAGACACCAGGTCCTCTGGCGTTTCCTCTGAACTGAAGGGTGTTAATCAGGAGTGTGTCACGCTGAGCTGTGGTTAAAGGCTCTATCTTTAGAAAAGGTCTTACACTGGCTGTTGGAACATTGCTGGCCCTACTCTCTCTCTATGTGACCTCAGTTATGTCATTAATAAGGTGACAAAACATAAGTATTAATTAAAAACTACAGCAATATCAAGGACAAACTACAGATAAATTAAGGAGACACCAAAGAGATATTAAGAAGTCACTACAGAGATATTAAGGAGACACCAAAGAGATATTAAGGAGACACTATAGAGATATTAAGGAGACACTTCAGAGATATTAAGAAGACACCAAAGAGATATTAAGGAGACACCAAAGAGATATTAAGGAGACACCACCGAGATACTAAGGAGACACTACAGAGATACTACGGAAACACTACAGAGATATTAAAGAGACACTACAGAGATATTAAGGAGACACTACAGAGATATTAAAGAGACACTACAGAGATATTAAGGAGACACTACAGAGATATTAAGGAGACACTAAAAAGGTTTTAAGGAGACACTAAAGAGGTTTTAAGGAGACACTACAGAAATATTAAGGAGACACTACAGAGTTATTAAGGAGGCACTTCAGAGATATTAAGGAGACACTAAAGAGATATTAAGGAGACACCACAGATATATTAAGGAGACACTACAGAGATATTAAGGAGACACCACAGAGATATTAAGGAGACACTAAAGAGGTTTTAAGGAGACACTACAGAAATATTAAGGAGACACCAAAGAGATATTAAGGAGACACCACAGAGATATTAAGGAGACACTACAGAGATATTAAGGAGACACCACAGAGATATTAAGGAGACACTAAAGAGGTTTTAAGGAGATACTACAGAGATATTAAGGAGACACCAAAGAGATATTAAGGAGACACCACAGAGATATTAAGGAGACACTACAGAGATATTAAGGAGACACCACAGAGATATTAAGGAGACACTAAAGAGGTTTTAAGGAGACACTACAGAGATATTAAGGAGACACTACAGAGATATTAAGGAGACACCACAGAGATATTAAGGAGACACTAAAGAGGTTTTAAGGAGACACTACAGAGATATTAAGGAGACACTACAGAGATATTACGGAATCACTACAGAGATGTTAAAGAGACACTACAGAGATATTAAGGAGACACTACAGAGATATTAAGGAGACACTACAGAGATATTACGGAAACACTACAGAGATATTAAAGAGACACTAAAGTGGTTTTAAGGAGACACTACAGAGATATTAAGGAGACACTAAAGAGGTTTCAAGGAAACACACTTCAGAAATATTAAGGAGACACAACAGAGATATTAAGGAGACACTACAGAGATATTAAGGAGACACTAAAGAGGTTTCAAGGAGACACTACAGAAATATTAAGGAGACACAACAGAGATATTAAGGAGACACTACAGAGATATTACGGAAACACTACAGAAATATTAAGGAGACACTACTGAGATATTAAGGAGACACTAAAGAGGTTTTAAGGAGACACTACAGAGATGTTAAGGAGACACTACAGATATATTACAGAAACACTACAGAGATATTAAGGAGACACTACAGAGATATTAAGGAGACACTAAAGTGGTTTTAAGGAGACACAGCAGAGATATTAAGGAGACACTAAAGAGGTTTTAAGGAGACACTACAGAGATATTAAGGAGACACTACAGATATATTAAGGAGACACTAAAGAGGTTAAAGGAGACACTAAAGAGATATTAAGAAGACACTACAGAGATATTAAAGAGAGATTTTCAGGAATTATGTCTGATGTGTTTGCTGCTGTTGTGTTTGTGCAGGAGAAGCCGAGGAGCACTGCTGGTCCACTCAAATAAAATGCAGCTCTGGTCAACAGCTGCAGGAAGCCTTTATTCTGCTCCCTGTGGATCTCTCTATCATCAGCGGAGAAACTGTGAGACTCCAGATGAGCTCAGAGATGCTACAACAGGACACTAGACACTCACTTCTGTCCCCAGACTGTGGTCTTCGCTTCGACATCACACAGCTGCTCCCTGCCACCAGACGACAGAAGGAGCTGTGTGTTAAAGTCCTCAAAGAGACCCACACAGCTCTGGACAAAGCTCTGAGGTGTCCACCCTTCATGGTCACTGTCTGGAAGCACGGCAGCCAAGGGGAAGGGTGAAGGACAGGTCAGATCTTCAGTTAGAGGATGTCTTATTCCTGTAGATAAACCCATAACTGATGGACAAGACAATCACAGTGAGCTGATAGAAGCAGCAGATTTGTATGTAGAGAATAATGAACTCTTCCATCGCTGAAATTCTCAAGACATTGTAGAGCATACAGTGCCAGTCAGAGGTTTGGGAACACCTTACCAGAGGTGGGCCGTAAGGTCAGTACTTCAGAAAGTTTTATTTCTGTAGATAAACTCAAACAGATACAAGACATTTAAAGTGGTCATACTCTCCCCTTTTGCACAAGTGAAAACACAATTCTGGGTCTTTGTCTGTGATATGCTGTCTGAAAATACCATAAGGATCAAACCCCACAGCAGTGTTCTCCCCCTGTCTAAACAGCCCTGTTCATAACACCCATTTTCGGCTCCAGATCCTTTAAATGATGAGTCACTCGCTGTTCACCCCGACCCCGAGCGCACAGCAGTGAGGAGCGAGGAGCAGAACCTCTGGATTTTAGCTGTTTTCACTCTGTTCTCTTTCTTCTCCGTTCTCATTTTATCGGCTTGTACTCAGTGCTCTTATTTCTCCACGCATTATATGTTTGTTTTGCTGTGTTTAACTGAAACATAAACACGGGTCCAGTGCTGTTATTGGACAGACTCAGACAAGGGGGCGGGGCAGTTCTAAATGAAATGCAGTGGGATGCTCTGGAGCAGCTACACATGATCCTACCCTCATCATGCTTAGTGGGATAGGACTGCATAGTCTAGAGTGATGGATCCCAATACTCATCCCAATACCACTGGGATGAGTTAGGTGTAGCGTTTTGGATCCCTGGCTTACTAATGTGGCTTAATGCAATCAAATCCTCACAGAAAATGTTCTGTAAAGCTTTTCCCGGAAGTGTAGAAGCTGGTAATGCCCTTCAGTTTAGTGAAGACACTGGCGGAGCAGGTGTGAATAGACGGTCTCTGATCAATTCTGATTAACTGTGTAGTAATTAGAGCGCACTAAAATAAAGACAGTGACATTTTTTACTCTATATTCAGATCAAATTCAATCACATTTGAAAACACTATGTTTTATTCTGATTTATATTTTGCAGTTTGTTTATACACATTAATCTGTAGAAAGCTTAGGGAGAATGTGAGTTTTGTATCAGTTCAGTAATGTATTTGCTGACTGTAATAATTGTGTATGATCTGTAATAAATAAATAAGAAATTCATTTGTGTCTCTGTTTGTCCTGTTTCTTCACTGAACTTTCGACTGTATCTTTTACCAGTGGGAGACCAGACTGAATGTTTGAAGTGGTATCATTTTTATTCACTCATTTATTCAGAGAGAGATTGTGTGTGATAAAGAGAGAGAGATGGAGGGATGCATGGAGGAGTGTGATGAAGGAAAAACATATTACCAGATTTTCTTATTATTTATTTTATTGTTAAGAAAATAATGCAAATATATTTTACACTAATATATTAACAGTAATATATATTTATGTAAGAAATACTTATTCATTACCTATGAATGCATTTCATCATTTTACAATACAACAATTTGAGCCCATAAAATAATATTTCGAGGCCACAAATTAATATACTGAGATGATGAAATAACTTACGTGGCCATTATTTAATATTTAATTTTGTGGCCTCAATATATATTTTTATTCTGGCCTCTAAGTATTATTTTATATATACATATACACCTATATACACCTCAATAAAGATGTTCATTGTTTTTAAATCACAATTTACATTTAAATGGATTTGTTTGTACTAAATTGTATTGGCCTTTACTAGAGTTGACTATAACTGAAGACAAAGGCTTAATTTTATATTTGAATATTGTATTTGGAGAGTTTGGGATGTATAACAGAGATGCAATAATATATTATGTGTTTATATATAAAATATATTAGTGTTATTATTATATTTGGATAAAACACATTTTAGACATTTAGTAAATATCAACAAACATGTTCCTTTAATATTTCATATGAAATATATTCATATTTTCACGGACGTGTTTAAAATGCAATTGTGGATACTATATTCGTTCTAAATGTTTTAGTCAAAATTTTAAGAAATGAATCTTCACCATTGAATTCCATTTTAATTCAGTTTTAGAGTCTGAGTGTGGCTGTGACACCGCCTGTTGTAAATAATAAATAATAGGCAAAGTAGCTCCTAACGTTTATTTGATGCACATATGATATTAAATGCAGCACTAGGAAACGTTTCACTGTTTATACATATGGGTTATGTCTGCATGAGAATGAAATATTTGTAGTAAGCTCCTTTCCTGAAAAGTAAGAAGGCAGGAAGCTGTAATTCTTATTTCCTTTTTCTCACTCCCAGAGCAGGAGAAAATGTAAACAAGGCACTATACCATTACCTTATAAAGAAAGAAAACAACCTATATAAACAGTGAACGGAGGGTGAAGTTACAACTTCAGAACAAACAGTCCACTGGTGCTTGTTTGATGCAGTTCTTCTCATTGTAATAAAACCTTTTTATTTTTAGAAGTCTTCATCATCTTCTTCACAACATTGAAAATAAACGGCACTCCTTAAATGTAATGTGGGTCTAGACAAAGTGTTAAACCCAGACAGCGAGCATATATCGGTCCACTGTCATAAAATGGCTGCCACACCACTGACTGTAGACCACTGCTGGTCCACCATCGGACCACTCAGATTACTGTCCTGTACCGGATATAACTCATTTATAATCTCCTCACACAGATTTTACATTCACAGAGACTTTTATTCTGGAAAACACACTAATACAAATATTACCAACAATTCTGAGAGATATAATAATGAGTGTAAGACTGATATAAAATGATTAAATGATAAAAATGTTGATACTGTGCTGGATTTAAATTATTTACTAATCTTTTTTATAAAGAATAACAAAAAGAACCTAATGAAGGAGAAAAATGTAAATTACACTGTGAATGGAAAAGTGCTAAAATGTGGCATTTTGTCTAAAATTCAGTTTAATCAGCAGTGGTCCGCCCAGAAAACGCTGTGTAAAACACTAGTGGACCTCCAAACTTTGCCCTCAGTGGAATAACAGTGGTCCGCCGTCTCCTTGCTCTCAGGGAAGTCATGAATGTATTTTGAGAAGTGTGGCATATTTCAGTGACTAAAATAACAAACAAACCAAGAATCAACAGAAGAAAGAAGAGCTACATTTGTAGTTCTAAACATGCTTAGAGGCGACCGCTAAATGCTAATTGTGTTAGCTAATAACAGTGTTGTGCTGAGTGATGGTGGGAGGGAAATTAGTACTCCACTTTCTGTGGGAATTTTGCAATGTCTTGTGACAGATGGCTGTGGCATCATCAGAGACTGTTTTTGCAGTGTTTTAAAAACAGGAACAGTGCTTACATATGGGTGTTATTAAAAATATCCCTGTCCTTGTTTGCATTCAGCTGAAAAAACTGTGCCCAGGTCATCTAGTGTCCTCTTCTCTTTCTCCTACACTGTGCATAAAAAACAAAAAGAAAGAGCTGCTTTAAGATCAGCTTCATTTAAAAAAAACACACCACACAACTCATTCTACACATGTCCCCAAGAGACAACCTCATTAATGAACTGCTTATTTAGTTAAAGGAACAATCAGCACTTTTCATCTCTGCTTAATTCCCCTCGTGATTTTATTTCACATCATAAAAGTCATTATACTGACGCCTAGTGGCCTGAGTTTATTAGTGATTCTGCACTAAAGTTTCACACACCATCTCTGTAGTGAAAAGTATTCCAGCTAGATCTATGACATAAAGAGTACGAGAAACCAAATCCAAATTAAACATGACCGTCCTCACTGAGGGAACCACAAGGTCACAAGGAATAAACTTTATTTCAACATTTACTCTTAAATGATCATTATAGTTTTTAGCAAATTCAAAAATGGCTTATTGCTTCTTTAAAGTCAATAATTTTAGAAATTGTATCCACTCAGTAAATGTACTCAACAACTGTAGTTTATAGACACTCAGTAATACTGTATACTATACACCAAATCATACGATTTTATTTATTAATTTGTTTATTCGTTTACTGAACATAAATGAAGTTACTGGATGGTGGCAGCTCTATGCTTTCCCGTCTTTCTGTGGCTGAATCAGGGGGTTGATTTTCTTCTTCCCTTCTACCTGCTGCATTGTGAGGTCTAGATGAGTCCAGTTCTCTTCGTAGTTCACTCTCACTGAGTCTAGATGAGTCCAGCTCTCTTCGTAGTTCACTCTCACTGAGTCTAGATGAGTCCAGCTCTCTTCGTAGTTCACTCTCACTGAGTCTAGATGAGTCCAGCTCTCTTCGTAGTTCACTCTCACTGAGTCTAGATGAGTCCAGCTCTCTTCGTAGTTCACTCTCACTGAGTCTAGATGAGTCCAGCTCTCTTCGTAGTTCACTCTCACTGAGTCTAGATGAGTCCAGCTCTCTTCGTAGTTCACTCTCACTGAGTCTAGATGAGTCCAGCTCTCTTCGTAGTTCACTCTCACTGAGTCTAGATGAGTCCAGCTCTCTTCGTAGTTCACTCTCACTGAGTCTAGATGAGTCCAGCTCTCTTCGTAGTTCACTCTCACTGAGTCTAGATGAGTCCAGCTCTCTTCGTAGTTCACTCTCACTGAGTCTAGATGAGTCCAGCTCTCTTCGTAGTTCACTCTCACTGAGTCTAGATGAGTCCAGCTCTCTTCGTAGTTCACTCTCACTGAGTCTAGATGAGTCCAGCTCTCTTCGTAGTTCACTCTCACTGAGTCTAGATGAGTTCAGCTCTCTTCGTAGTTCACTCTCACTGAGTCTAGATGAGTCCAGCTCTCTTCGTAGTTCACTCTCACTGAGTCTAGATGAGTCCAGCTCTCTTCGTAGTTCACTCTCACTGAGTCTAGATGAGTCCAGCTCTCTTCGTAGTTCACTCTCACTGAGTCTAGATGAGTCCAGCTCTCTTCGTAGTTCACTCTCACTGAGTCTAGATGAGTCCAGCTCTCTTCGTAGTTCACTCTCACTGAGTCTAGATGAGTCCAGCTCTCTTCGTAGTTCACTCTCACTGAGTCTAGATGAGTCCAGCTCTCTTCGTAGTTCACTCTCACTGAGTCTAGATGAGTTCAGCTCTCTTCGTAGTTCACTCTCACTGAGTCTAGATGAGTCCAGCTCTCTTCGTAGTTCACTCTCACTGAGTCTAGATGAGTCCAGCTCTCTTCGTAGTTCACTCTCACTGAGTCTAGATGAGTCCAGCTCTCTTCGTAGTTCACTCTCACTGAGTCTAGATGAGTTCAGCTCTCTTCGTAGTTCACTCTCACTGAGTCTAGATGAGTCCAGCTCTCTTCGTAGTTCACTCTCACTGAGTCTAGATGAGTCCAGCTCTCTTCGTAGTTCAATTTCTTCAAAATGTCTAGATGCTTCCAGATCATTTAGTAAGCCCCTCTCAGTTTGATGAAATATATCCAGTTTTCTCCTCAGTTCATTTTCTTTTATTTTCATTTCTTGCAGTTCTTCTCTGAGCTTGTTTACCTCGCTCTGCTGAGCATGAAGTCTTACACTTTCCCATGATTCAAAACAGGTTTTCACAAGCTTTTCATAATTCTGCTGAACAAAAAATCTGCTTTTCTTCTTCTTTGTCATGATCTCAACCCTCCTGAAAAGCTCCTCTACATTTTCATCAGTGTCCTCCAAAAGGTAGAACCTTCCTCTACACATTTGTACACATTCGTCCCGAGAAGCAGTGTGTGAAGCTTCCAAATCCTCTGAATGGATGAATATCACTATGGTGTATTCTAAAGCTTCAGCTCCGAGCACTGAGGTCAGGGCCTTTAGAAGATAATGCTCATTTCCCGTAGTGTGACCCACTTGCATCACTAAGAGAAAAGAGTGAGGACCAGGAAACAGGGTTGATGTGCAGTTCTCAATCCCGTGTCTGATGGAGTTGACTCTGTCTGAAAAACTCCAGCCATTTGCTAAGTGCTCCATCCAGTAGGACGGGGCTCTGAAGACTGATACTTGCCTTCCACTAATGGTCCCTTCTGAGCAGCTTCCTTTTCGTGGATTAATGAGCTCATCACTGTGATGATGCCTGAGTATAGTTCCACATACGTAGCTGTTATAGGTAGCATCTCCACCCAGTATCACCAGCCTGAGATCCATTTTGGCTTCAGGATGCTCCGTGTGTGAAAGTACCTCAGCTGTGAGAAATACTTAGAAGATAGAATCAATTCAGCATCAATTATATTCAGATATTAATTCACACTATGAGGCCAGTTGATTGGTAAACTGGCCTGACATTTCAGAATCATTATTTTTAACAAACAAAAATGTTCAATAAGGAAAGCACCTTGATTAACTAACCACCAGTCTCTCCACTGGCTTGTAAAGACACTTCTGCTTTCCTGTTGCATTTCTCCTATAGGTCGTCACATCTGGATCCTGTTTAGAAAGAAAGAAAGAAAGAAAGACGTTCAAATGCATGAGCTTTATGTTTCTGATTCTAAATATTAGTGAACAATCCTAAAGAGATATTCTCATCAAATCATTTAGCCCTGGTCACATGTGACACCACATGACATGTAGTGTGTTGTATCTGTTGTCAACCAGCTGTGAGAAGGGGTGTGATCCACAGACAAAACAGACAGAATCCTTCACTCCACTATATGGCTTCATCCTCTAAATATGTGTGTTTTGAGCTTCAGTTCACTGAAAATCTGCTGTGCCTGTTAGCACCAGCTGTGCTTCTAAACAGTGTACATCGTCTTATTTAGCTTATTTTTAAACTTTTCTGTTCCTCCAGCACCAGGAATCGCTGAAATTTGCTCTCCCAGAAATGAGGCTTCGTCCCCTGTGTCGTGCAAAAAGGGCAGTGAGAGATGAAGCCCCGGTTCGAGGCATGTATCGTTAGAAAGTCATCATTATGATCTCCTCCATAGCTTATATAATCTTTCCTTATGTGTTTTATTCTCATAATGAAGGTAAAGTGCTTGCTGTGTCATAAGGAGCTCACTAACAGCAACAACACCTCTTCTATGATGAAGCATTACAGAAGAACATGAGCATGGCCAATCTGCTGCCAATGGTCCAGACACCAGTCAAAGTAATAGATAATCTTTCTCAAATTATTTATATCATATTATTGGCCCCTATAATGTCCCTCGTTACATTTTATTACAGATTATTTCAGGAAGAAAATGATGGATGATGCCCCAGTTAATATGGTCAGCAAAGACTCCCAACCCTTTTCCATTGTGGAATATGTGGGTTTTAAGGAGTTCATTCACAGCACCACTGCAAAAGAAACACTGACACAAATAGAGAAGCAGATGGAGAGACCTGTTGTTAAGATGATCATGTAGGTGGACACCAGGTGGAGTAGCACGTATAGCATGCTGGAGCGCCTGTATGACCTTAGAGAGGCAGTCGGAGCAGCTCTGACCTTTCTAACAACTGAAATAACCCGCCAACATCTTTGGAGTATGCCACCATCAAAGAAACCATTCAGGTTCTCTGTGCATTTCAGCAGGCAGTAGAGCTTTCAGGGGAGAAATGGTTGAGTGCATCTGAGGTTATACTTATGCTAAAGATGCTAATTAATAATATTGTGTATTATCAGTCATTGATAGATGTTTTTCTCCCCTTGTACACTTATAGGTGACCTTTGGAATCTACTGCAGTGGGACAGAAGTACTCCACTCCCAGTTCCATCAGCACTTGTGCAGATTTGAAAAATCTTAATTTTAATAAATAAAATAATTATTACAAGATATTAGGCACAGCAGCAAAAAAAGTGTAAACACAATACTAATGAACCTTTGATGAACCTTAGCTTTGACTTCCATGCATCTCAGACATCTCAGATGGGCTTTGCTCTGGTTACTACAAATAAAATAAAAATGATCTGAATGTACAAGACCACGACCCTGAACTAGACAAGTGGTTACAAACAATGACTGAATGAATGAATGAATGAATGAATGAATGAATGAATGTAGAGGTGTTTCAGGTCAGAGTGAGAAGAGCTGAAGTAACCTACCTCCTGTTTGTTGTCTCTTTGTCATTAGCTCCGCAGAAGAGCACTGGAACTTCTATAAAATCCTTGGTCAGTTTGTCACATGTTATCAAACTCCGCAGTCAGCAACAAGATTTCAACCACTTCTGCAATCATCGGGGCTCAGAACAGTGAAATAGAGAAACACATCCTTGGGGGCGGGGGGGGGGGGGCTAGAAAACTACCCCACTTCATCACCTCAGAATGCTGTCTCAGTAGAAATAATAATTCACGAAGCACACTTCTCTCTGGCACTAATTTTCCTTTCAGAGTAAACACAGCAGCACACACAGCACTGATCCTACCATTCACCTTAACACCTTTTAAACCTGTAAATCTGTAAACTTTGTTCTAAAAGCCCCCCAGTGCATCGTAATTAAAGGCCCTGTGCACATTTAGTGAATGTTCCTTCACCGTTCACTAGCACTAGGGTCTGTTTACACACTGGAAAATGTCTGGTGTTTGTCCTCAGCTGTGTCTCTGCAAAAAGAAAACAATGAACGAGGCTTGGAAAGAGAAGCACAAATACTGTTGTAGTCAATGTGCAGCAGGAGTTCAGGTTTGGGAAGATGAGAGGAAGGGTGACTGTGTATCTACAGGTATGTGCATGAATTTGGAGGCAGAGCTTCTGAAGGAGTACAGAAGGTAGCAGTGTGTTTGTTTTTCTGATGAGTTCAAATATCAAAAATCATTCTCCAGGGACCTGTTTTTCAAAACTTTTAATCAAATCCCCCTTTTTTCCTGTCCAGGGTCAAAGTGATCTCAGAGATTTTGCCCCAGATTTTCAAAACGTTTTCAGATTGGATAAAGCTGGTCCAGATCTCTCAGGCTATGGGCTCCTAGATCTGTGTTTTCTGTGATTTATTACTCCTCAATATTGCCATCTGCTGGACAAATAATGTAAACTTTTTTTGTTAATGAAAAATACAATCATTAAATGAAGCATTTTAAGAGCGAATTGTTCACTTTATTTTCCATCTCCACACTTTAATTATGTAGATGAATTAAATAAATACATTTTTACATTTATTTAATTGTAATAGCTTATTTACATATGGTCTGAAAAACACTTGAGCTACATGTGTCTGAAACAAATGACTAAAATGTCAGTGATCACGAGAGAAATAAAGACACTGGTTTATTTCCAAGTGTGTCCTCATCTCTGTTAATAAAAAGGTTAGATTGGATTAGTTGGGGCTAAGTGGCTTAGTGGTGAGCACGTTCGCCTCCCAGCGCTGGGATCTTGGGTTCAACTCCCATCTGGATGGAGTTTCCATGTTCTCCCTGGGTCTGCGTGGGTTTCCTCTGGGGGCTCCGCTTTCCTCCCACAGTCCAGTTGGCTTCTGTCTAATAACTGTCCTGGTGAATGACTGTGTGTGTGAGTGAATGAATGTCTGTGTGTGTGTGTGAGTGAATGTGTGTGTGCCCAGATATGGATTGGCACTCTGTCCTGGGTGAAGCCCTAGTGCCCGATGCAGTCCTCCAGGTGGACGGTCGTTCCTGGTGGAGAGTACGCTGTGTGTGTTTGGCTGCTGCTTCTCGCCAGTGTGTGTGTGTGGATTGAGCGTTCTGAGCAGTGTGGATTGTAAAGCGTCCTTGGGTGTCTAGAAAGGCACTATATAAGTGTAAATATTAAATAAGTTGTATCTGTTTTTATGTTTCTGTATCTGTTTTGAAATGTCGTTTCTCTCTCACCTTATACACAGATTTACAGACAGACAGTAGGTCAATAATACAATACAGTAACTATAATATCAAATGTGCAAATAGTAAAGTGCAAATACATTATGGAAACCATAACATTAGAGGTGTGTAGAATAGCAGCTAATGTAGAGTAATAGTGCAATTTAAGAAGCTGAGGTAGTTCTGGTGTAATTCATGATGTAAAGTGCAAATATTGACTTAAAAAGTTTCACTGTCGATGAATGAGTTCCCGGTCCTTTCCTTAAACAGAAGACAGCATTTCTGCATGAATATCTTCAGTTGTTAATGAACACACTTTGTAGATACTCCACTTGTTTAAAACAGTAAAGGACAGTGAGGAAAGACTGACTCGTGATTATGTGTCTTTAAATTTACTCACTTTTCAAGATAAAGCTTCTGGCTGCTGGTGTCTGCCCTGAGCCGACAGCCTACTCATTCAGGAAGAGTTCTAAAGCCAGCTTTTACTGTGTGTCCCTCTGGAGTGTAGTGAAAACCTTGAGGAGTTAGTCTCCAAGGCTAGCACTCACTTCTCACTCTCTATCAGTCCAGCTCCTAAAGGTTGCTTGTTTGCAGGATTGAGTCTCAATGCACATCTTCCAAGGCCATTACAATATGTTGCATCCGTTTAAAAATCCATATTTGTGAAGATTGTGCAGCGTTAAGAACAAGTCTGGAACATCACTGGGGTTAGGAAAGATTGTTCTAAACCAGTTTTAATAAAAAGGGTTTTATTAACTGTCCTGTAGAGTTTTTCTTTGGGAATATGGGATGGTGTGAAGACTGAGGAGAGTCAGACTGACTCCTCGTGTGGGATGCAGCCGCAGCAGAAAACTCTCCTGAGGAATTTGGAGATACGGGAGAGGATTTTGTAGCTCTTCTTCTCCTCCTTGCTACCGGTGTCGGCTGATTTCTCAGGTTCAGCTCGGGCCGGGATCTCCTGATGTGTTTCCTGAGTGTGAATAAACACACGTCATGTGTCAATTCACTGGATATTCAGTTCACTTTCCAGCAGAAGGAGGAGGCATCCACAGCTTATAATGTACGTTACTGTAAAGACAGAGTGTCTCTAATTTGTGTCTCTAATCATGAAGTGCATCTGCGTTTTTCAAATAATATTTTAAACAGAGTTTTGAGGTTTGTGAGCGACAGAGACAAAAGACTTTCTAACAGTTTGTTTCATCGAGACACGAACAGAAGGATCTTCCTACCTCCAAGTCTTCAGTTTCCTCTTTAACTTCTTCAGACGCACTGGTGTTGACCTTCTCTGTGTCTGAAGAAGAGGGAGATGATGCTGCTGTTGAGGAGCTTTCCCCACGCAGGCAGTAGTTTTTGAAGGCAGCCGAGATGCTGGCTGCAATGCTATAGATGACGGTATCGTCATCAGCACAGCACACACTACTCATCCATCCGTACTTCTTGATGCTTCGATGCGCTTCTCGGACGATGTGAAAAATGGCATCATCATAATCAGTGAAAACACGTCCGCCCAGAAACTTAGGGGTGACTTTGATGTCGAGGTACTTCATGAAATTATTCATGAGGCGATCGAACACCAAAGCTGCAGGGACTTTGAGGTCATAGCTCTCCCACAGCTTCTCGACCAGCTCCTCTGTCATCTCCCTCACAACGTCAGGATGGACGGTCAAGGGCTGATCTTCATCCTCATCCTCGTCCCGACCCTCATCCTCATTCAGATCCTCATCCTCTTCTGTTGAGTTCTCTGACCCGGCCGGAGAATATCTACCGCCCTCTTCAGAGTCAGCGGCAGAGGAGACATCGTCCATCTGGAACACCCCGTATTCCTCAGGATAGTCTCGAATCTTCTCCTGCCAAGTCCAGACTGGAACCTCATTTCTCAGAAGACGGACATAGAAGGGATCGAGTGCTACGCCAGTGAGGTCAAACTGTTCCACCGTTCTGTGAAAGAGCAAAGCTTGGATTTAGTTTCAAGCGTAAGACTTAAGGATCTTAAGGTCAGTAAAACAAACACAGAGAACATGAACAATGCTCACTTTTGCCACTCAAGGGAAGAGTCAAGGGGCTGGGACTCTTCCTGTGTCCTGCATTCAGGAGCCTCCAAGAAGTCATGAGCCTCCAGCCCATCGTTCTGCAACTTAGCATCTAATATCAAGAAATGAAAATGATTTGTGAGGCAGACGCACAAAGCAGAAGCCTTGTTTGTTCAGGTTTAATTCAAACACAGTCTACACATGATTCAGCAGCTGGTTTTTCCCTTTCACGCGAGCTATGGCCCAATTTAAGGCAGGACTTACGTCTCAAGGTCGGAGGAGGTGAAGCGCAGCTCGCTTCGGCTGGAGGAAGAACCTTGAAATGCTCATCCACCACCAGAACCTAAGCAGGATATAAACCATAGCATTGTTAAGAAAAAGAAAACCATTCACCCTAAAGTTAACCCTAGTGTTTCTATGTGAGGACCAAAGGGACAGGTGTACTATATATTACGTGTGTTGTACATTTACTGCGTGCACTGCATCCCACTGTTTAGAGCTAAAATAAAGGAAATATCCAAAGGAAAATAAAGTACACACCTCACACAGACACCCGGAGAAACCCACGCAGACACAGAGAGAACACACCACACTCCTCACAGACAGTCACCCGGAGGAAACCCATGCAGACACAGAGAGAACACACCACACTCCTCACAGACAGTCACCCGGAGGAAACCCACACAGACACAGAGAGAACACACCACACTCCTCACAGACAGTCACCCGGAGGAAACCCACACAGACACAGAGAGAACACACCACACTCCTCACAGACAGTCACCTGGAGGAAACCCACACAGACACAGAGAGAACACACCACACTCCTCACAGGCAGTCACCCGGAGAAACCCACACAGACACAGGGAGAACACACCACACTCCTCACAGACAGTCACCCGGAGGAAACCCACACAGACACAGAGAGAACACACCACACTCCTCACAGACAGTCACCCGGAGCAGGAATCGAACCCACAACCTCCAGGCCCCTGGAGCTGTGTGACTGTGACACTACCTGCTGCCCCACATGCCACATGTTGTGTGTGTTTTCCTACACAATAGAGAAAGAGATCGGGCAAACCATACATAAGGTGTAAAACCAAGGAGTAATCCGAATAAGCCAGGCCATAGGTCAGAATACGAAATAGACTACGAATGCTTAGCAATGAATGAGACTGAACACACACTCAGGGCGTAGCACTAAATTCTGGGGCCTGTGCACAAGCAGTTCCCACGTGCAAGGGGTCAGGGTCCCTGTCCTCAGACACTGTAGGCTACGACACACAATTCAATCCATCAGTTAACCCATTTATTTAACCAATGTAAAAGATTAAAATGATCTTTAAGAAATATTAATATTTAAAGGAAAATAAAATTCCAGACACATTAAGGGCCTCTCCACTTGGGGCCCTGGTAACTCAGTCCCAATTTTCACTTCATTACGACGCCCATGGAAGCAAATCTGTCTCATCAGACTTTGAAATATTACCACTTTTGTATTTGTAGCACTGAATGTTTTTGCACTGAAATTATGCATCAGAATTTTGTGGCTTTTGAATTTAAGTCTTCAGATTTCCACCTCTGAATGTTTTGCTTCACAATTATGCGTCTGAATTTAATTGCTCTTGAATTGAACTCGTGAATTTTCAAGAACACGTTTTCACTGTTATCATTCAAGGTTAATATATTCAGATAAAATAATTCAAGCTTGAAAATATTCAATCAAATTCAGATACCAAAATACGAGTTAAAATATTCAGATACACATCCGGGATACAAAGGATAAGCAATCGATTCTGTCTCTAATCGAACCAACATCCAACCACGACGCTGAAGTTAGCTACTTATTCGCCAGTTTCCTATTAGGATTTTCTGTTCCACATTATATGTTGTGGTAGTTGCATTCTGTCGCCGCTAGATGGCGACACAACTTCCATACCGTCGAAAAACTACACGTTTAGCTTCCTTCCGCGGATATTATCTCTTTATTTTCAAAGTGTCTCAGATATCTGAAAGGCTCATTGAAGACACAATATAACAGACTATTAATATCCTGAATATGAAGAAATTGTACTGTAGAATTTTTAGATAATTGCCCTATAAACTTTTTGGACATTGGACATGATAGAATGTGTGGGGAAACTGCTTGATTCATTGGATATTATCTCTTTAGTTTCAAAGTGTCTCAAAAAATCTGAAAGGCTAATTGAAGACACAATATAACAGAGTAGTTTCTTGCACATTTATTTATTTACAATCCACATTCAGTCCACACACACACACACACAGAGAGAGAGAGAGAGAGAGAGAGAGAGAGAGACACAGGCAAGAAGCAGTAGCCAAATGTGCACATCATACTCTCAATCAGGAACGGTCGTCCTCCTGGAGGACTGCATCGGGGAGACTGTGTATCTACAGGTATGTGCATGAATTTGGAGGCACAGCTTCTGAAGGAGTACAGAAGGTAGCAGTGTGTTTGTTTTTCTGATGAGTTCAAATATCAAAAGTCATTCTCCAGAATTGCATACAGCACTTTTAAATGTGTTAGACTTCATTGTCTGAGCCTGGGCTGTGCTCTCCACCACTAGAGGGAGACAGAGACGCACTTTCAAAAGTTGTGTGTCATCAGCGTAACAGTGGAATTGAATACCATGCTTAGTCTGCCCAGTGGCAGCATGTAGAGTGTGAATAATACAGGGCCTAGCACACATACATATCATTATAGAAATAATTTTAATGATCTTTATTAATATTGTAACTTTGATAATCTTAATGAAGCATTGCAGTGGATGACAGGACATGAGAAACATAAATAAATAAATAAAACAAACAAGTATCAATAACTTGGTGAAAATAAACCTGAAAATAAAACAGCTAATAAAATAATAAACAATATTATTTGAAAATAAAAGTGCAGTGGTCTGAGGGTTGGGGCTTTAACAGAGAGATGTCCGGTGATGCCTCAGATGTCCGAGGCTGGAAGTCCAAGAGAACACTACTGGCCTCTGGGTGGGTAGGATGACCCTTTATTTTCCCCCAGCTCCTAGCATAATGCTAATCAATGTGGGTGACAAAACAGCTGATATAAATGATCTGGATATTTAGCATTCTCCTCCAAGTGTGTTGATGTGCTCAGTTCAGCTGTGTTTGCAGCAGTTTGAAAAGAAGCAGTGGTTGCCCTTAAGTGTCTCAAAGGAAGGCTGTGCTCCTCTTTCTCCCAGATTAGAGCCAGTGTGAGACTGAGGAAATCTGAACGAACAGGAGGAATTATCTAATCTGAGGAGAAATATTACACAGTTATTTAAAAATACATTAAAGCAGGAGTAACTTTCTGTTTATTTTGGACGATCAGATTAAATCTTCTGTTACTGTTGTGACACCAACAAGTCCTTTATGATATTTAAATCCACCGTGTGTGTGTGTGAGTGCGTGTGAGAGAGAACAGAGGAAGTGCTGAGTGCTGAACTCAGACCATTAGTTCTTCAGACAGTCAGTAATTACTGGGACAGTATGGAGCTCAGTTCACTCTCAGTGATGCTCTGTGAGTAAATATGTTTTTATAATTTACTTTAAATCTTAATTAGAGTGAATTTCTGAGAACTGTTTAAATTCTAAAATATTCATGTTGTTTCTGTATTTAATTCATTCACAGTGTATTTTTTTGTTTGTTTTTTTCACCTTGTGTAAAATCTTGCCCTAAATTTAACTCATTAATAAATCAGTATTGAAACAGTGTTTTACATTAACGCATTTTATAGAACATGAACTTATTAATGTACAGTTTTTTAAAAAGCAAAAGGAAGTTTGAAATAAATGTGTTAAAAAGTAACTACTCCCACAGTCAAACATCACACACACACAAACACACACACACACAAATATATACATACACACACACACACACACACACACACACGTACAAATATCCAATGTTATTGGTTTCTGAATGACTATGTTCTGGTCTGTGGCAACACTGTTATCTTTCTCAAAGATTGACTCCAACCTGTAGAACCAGCTGGACCTAGTTTTGGAGTTCAGATGCCCTCTGGTGGTCCAAACGCCCTCTAGAGCCTGTTATTGGCGGTTTATCTGCAGCTGGTTCACAGAGGCTCCGATGTGCACTTTCTCTGATTTCACTTTATATTTGATGGAGAAACCTGGACAAACGTGTAACGATTTAGTTCTGCACCAGCCACAACATTATGACATCCTTGTTTCTACACTGTGTCCATTTTATCAGCTCCACTGACCACACAAGAGCACTTAGTAGTTCAATAATCACAGGTTGTAGTCCATCTATTGCTCTACATACTTAGTTACGTTGTCTTATTCTCCAGCGGTCAGGCCCACCACAGAGCAGGTATGATTTGGGTGGAGGTAGAAACAAATGAGGTCTTGGGGTCGTAGGTGTACTTCAGTTAAATACGGATTAGACATGTATTAGCGGTTTTAAAGTGTTTTCTTCATGTGGTCGTGTGTGTGTGTGTGTGTGTGTGTGCAGCATATAATCTTAATTCAAAGTTTAATCATTCTCCTGCTCCTTAGTAATATTTTTCAACAAAAATTGAGTAGATTGAAAATGGCGAGTGAGAAGAATACATCACTGAATTCAGGAGTGTTTGAATGTTGAATTACACATTAAACAAAGGTGTACAAAGAAGTTTGAAAGCATTTAATACTTTCCTTAGCTCTTGAAAAAATGATTTTATGTCTTGTTCAAAGAAAAACTGAAATACATTATGAAAAATTAAAGAAATTGAGTGAGAGCTATTTCCTGCTTCACTCAGATGTTCACAACTAAGCCATTTTCTATTCTTTGTCTCACAGCTAAATGGTAAACACTGATCCTGGGTCTGTGTGTGCTCAGTCTGGAGAGTATGGCTGTTGTGATTTCTTCAAACCACCAGATGTCACTGTTTTAAGCCTTTAATCTTCTGGCCAATCAGGATGAAGCTTCAAAACAGCCTCCACCTGTCTGGGACTTGAGTGATTACTAATTGGAGTCAGCTGTGTTGTCTCGGTTCGGTTCAGCAGCTTTCCCAGCAGTTTTGTTGCTTTCTGAAAATAGGACCGTGTTTTGTTGATATTTTGGCTGTTGTCTTTAGATGAGGCTGAATTTGGGTTCTCTTGGGTAAATGAATGTTAGATATTTCTGTTTTATTCATTGCTTGATTGATGTACAATTTTGACACAATGAATGCTGTAAACAAGGGTTGTTTGTAGATTGTAAAGTTCATCAGCTCTTTATGAATTGTTTTTAGTTTCTTTGGAGATTTGTAGTTTTCTGTTATGACGAAATGTGCTGTTTTTGTTAGGTTTTATTCTGTGGAATCTGTTGGGTTCTGTTTGGAAACACGTTCAGGTCTTTGTTGTTTGAAAGGGCTTTTATATTTCCCCAGGTCCATTCAGTAAGGGGCAATAACTGAATCCGTCTGAAGTTAAAAAAGAGACTTTCCATTCAATCCACTCACATCTGAAAGGGCTTGGTTCCAGTCTATGACCAGTGGGATCCTCTTGAACAGATTTTGAGCAGGGTCTATGAGGTAAGTGAGAATCTTTTTTTGCTCTCGTGTGTTTTTCACCTCTCATATGAAGAGCCATGATCCTGGTCTATGGAGGCTACCTGTTTGTAGCTGACTTGGCTCATTTTTTGTTAAGATCATATATCAGAACACACACACTAATAAAAGTAACATTCACTCTGTCCTCCTGTCTGTGTGTGTGTGTACCTGACTAAGGGCTGGTTTGAGAGAACACAACTGGGTTTGTAAGGACCAAATGGGACATTGTTTAGAGTTTATTTCTCCTAACTAAACCATAACACGATTCAAATGATAACTGTATTTGCTTCAAGAAATGTGACAGGTTGTGACTGTCGGCGGGCAGACATACAGTGTTATAGATATGTTGTGTATGTTGTCCTATTCTGTACTTGACTAAGGCAGTAGTGAGGGATGTGGACTTGTACACCTGACTTAAGGCTGCTTCATAAGAACAAGACTTGCTACAAAAGTCAGTGTAGTATCCAGAAGTGTTCAGAAACAGTGATGATTTCAGTACGTTTAACAGTTTAGGGATAGATTCTGATAATATTTCATATTGGTATTCATTATGATTAAGTTGTGCTGTGTATGATCTATATATAATCAGACAGCTAAGTAATGTTGACAAATTCCAATTGTCAACATTAGTAACATTTTTAGTCTCTGAATCAATAGTTCCCATTAGTATGTACAATTCTAGGGCTTCCCATTTGTGTATGACTACTCTGTGTGAATAATTAAGGTGTATACTTTCATAGCACATCAGCAAGTCACAATGTGTACTAACAGTGAAAATCCCGTGGCTTGAGCATTGTAAATTTTTTTGAGTTCCAGTTGAGTGGAACTTACTCTTTATGTCTGTTATTGTATCATTAGCTCCTAAATGCTAATATTTCACAAAATAATCTTGTTCTATCTTGGAATGATTTAGGTGATGTACCATTATTGGTGCCAAGGCACAACGTATCTTATGAGACTGTTTTGGTTTTGTTGAAGCTGGATTGACACAGTTTGGAATTTGAGTACAATTTGATATACCTGGCTTATGTAAACATATTTTTGACCTCGTGTACTTCTCATTACCTCTCACCAATGTCCATTTCATTAAGCACATTGTATTCTCCTGGTGAAAGACTTGATGTCCCCATGCATACCTGCTGACTATTTATTGGACAGTAGCGTTCACAAACGAATCCTTCTGATGTGTTCCAAGTTTGTCGTACTGCATATAGATTCTATAGATAAAGCTACTGCTTGCTTGTCACTTTTGGGTGAAATTAGAACTGGACCTGTGTCATTTATTTTGACCTGTGTGAATGTGTTTAGTGGTGTGAACATGTGTATCTTTCAAGTTACCTTGTGGGTCATAACGTGTGTAAGAAATACATGCAGACAGAATAATTATCACAATGATGCTGGACAACATAAACAATACACAAGTGGTTCCCCTCAGTCCACAAAGTCCAGGATGTCTAAATGGATGCCAACCAGGCATAATGTCAAATTATTCAGTCAGAGTTAATTAGTTGTCCTGTTATTTTGTTACTGCAGCAGAAGTGGCGCTTGGCTCACTCCTCAAACTGAGCTAAAAATAAAAATGAGTCTGGATGACTGTTTTCCAGCTGTTGCCTAGACTCAATATCAATCAGTCAGAGTCTTCAGCTGATGGTGGTGTAGCTCTAGTGACACTCCTAGTTACTGGTCTTTGTACTCCACTCGGACCTGGCTTGATGACGTCTGGTGCTGGCGTTGTCTGGTCCCTTGCTTCTGCTCCTGTGTCTGTGCTTTGTTGTTGCACAGTGGGTGTAGCTGATGGGAGTGTTTTTTATTTTTATTTATTTTTTTGACATACTCTTGTTCTTTTTGCAACTGTTCAAGGTTGGGGCCACGGGTGGGTCCCTTCAAGTATGTTACTGGCATTGGTCGACCAGTTAACGTTTCATGAGGCGTTAGGTGAGTGACTCTGTTGGTTGGCATTCTCATGCTCATCAATGCTAAAGGTTTTTTCTGTTTTCTATCTGCCATAATCTTTGCACAAATTATTCCATTTTGCCTTTCTACTCTGCCTTGTGACTGAGGATAATAAACACACCCTAGTCTGTGTTTGATTCTCAGTGCTTGTGAGATTTTCTGAATCACTCTGTTCAAAGTGTTGACCATTTATGCTAATTGGCACAACTGGTTCTTCATTTGCCACTGTCGAGGCAACCAAATTTAAACACTCCCCCCTTAGGTCTCCTGGGCACCATTAATACCATTCTTGACTCTGGCAGTCACAACTGTAGTGGCCTGGCTTACCACAAGTCCAACAGTATACAGGAGGTCTCTGATACTGTTGTGCTTCTGGCTGTCCTGTCTGCTGCACACTTTATTTCAGGGGCATATGGTGGGGGTCTATCTTTAACTCCCTGTCTTCCTTAGTCACTGTGTCTCATTTTTCCAGGAACTTCCCTTTCTTTCTCCTGCACTTTTTCCTCTCATTTTAATTGCATGAGTTTCAAAAGCTTGTATCATAGCTAAGCAACATAATTTTCCTCCGTACCTGGGCCTTAGTTCTAGTAATTTTTCTTTCCACCATCTCTCTCTCCTCCTGACATAATTCAACATCAAATGAACCTCTAAGCGGCCATTGCTTTTCTTTTTTAGCTGTTTTTTTTTTTATTCCACTGCTTCATGCATTCTGACAATTCTACCTTCGTTCCCACCCCTTCAGACAACATCAGGGAAAAATGGTGTAATCTCATCTTTTTTGGGTTTCATTAACTTATTTCCCCATTTTTTTTTACTTCACTACTTCAACTTGTGTTTGTAGTGTAATCAAACTAATCCTGTATATGTGTGAAAATAAATGCACACTTCCCTTTACTCTGTTTGGCTTTTCTCTCTCTCTTTCTCCTTCTACCTTGTATTGATGGCACCACCTGCTTTCAGCTTTATTCTGGTGGTCCTGTAACACAAATTTGCTTGACAAAAATATATACATGTTAATTTATCCACATTAATTTCCTACCTTATTTTATGTGTGTTATTCCAATTATTACTGGTATTATTTACATAATTTAAGCTCAGCACACGTGTGTCTCTTAATTCTCATCCTGTCTCTTTGTACACACACAATTCTCTCCTGGAGCTGCATTCCTTGTGAGTGGGTCTGGGGTTAAGCACTGCCTCCTCATTCCAGTCAAACTCCATACATGCACCACACCCATTGGGGAAAAAAAACAGTTCAAACGCACCCAGTCTCAGGAGCTCCACACCTCTGCACAGCACCCATACATCAATATTTTCATACATTTATATTTTTAATTTGCCCAAATAACTATTATTTTCTATTTAGACCAAATCACCGTGGCTTTTATCAGTACGTCAGAAATCAAAGTCCTGCCATCTCTCTCTTTTTCAAGAGTGAAACTTAGGCCTTACACACTTGTAAGAGGAGACCCCCCAAGCAAAGTATAAGAACTCAAAGCTCCAGCGAAATTGAGAGGAACTTGATCTCTTTTTTTTTTTTTTTTTTTTTTTTTCTCCCAATAAAAGCCATTATATGGAGATTTCAAATTTTTCTCCTTTTTCTCCAATGCTAATTTACCTTTAATACCCATGATTAAACCTTAGTTTCCCCAATGTACCCCCTTAATTACTCAGCTTTAACACCTCGCTCTCCTTTTTTCCATTCTCAGTATCCAAAAAATGACTTTCTGGAGCTCATTGTCTATTGTTTTCTTAATTTATAGTCTCCCAGAAAGCTCATGAAAAACGTCTTTCTGGAGCTCATTTTCTACTGTTTTGTTTAATTTACAGTCTAACCCTAACCCTCAATTTGAGGTTCATGACAAATAAATTACACTAAGTGTCCTTGAACGAAGCTCATAAATTTTACCATTACAAATTTCTTTCCCTATTGATTTCTAAATCTTTCATTCTTCGTCACATTTCCCCACTTTCTAAACTCTTTCTGACACACTTTCTCTCTGACACTCTCTGGGCAGAGGTGTCCTTTCCCTACTTTCTCTAAACACACCCACAGAAAATGTATTATCTCCTTTACAGCAAAAGGAGAGACCAGTTCTTCCCACACACTCATGATGGACCAAAGAAAGGAGAGGGGTGGCCATTTCCCCACTTGCACTCAGTTCTCTCAGCTGACCATACACCCACACATAGAATGGGAAAGGGAAATGGAGGGGTGAGAGACACACTCACACTAACACACACACACTCACAGCAAGACACTCCTTTTTTTCTAAACTCAGTACGCACACACACGCATCACTTTCAACATTCAACACAATTCTCATAGTTGACTCATTCACACTTTAACAGCATGCTTTTTATTTTCTACCTCTACTTATTTTCTTATACCTTTATTCCTTATTTTTAATTTATGCTCCTTATGAAGTGTAATAATTTAAAGAGTGGCAGCATCAATACAGTGTTCATCAACAGTGTTTAGAGTGGGCACCCCTAATTAAATCTCAGTATCACATCTCCAGTTTCTCATCAAACTGACCTAAAAAATCACCTAGTGAATTTTTCAGGGTTTATGGCCAGGCTAATCCCTAACAAACAAACACACAACAAACAAACACACAACACTTCAGTCTCAGCAGCTTTATTAAAGGACCAACAACTGTATTTTTGTATTTTGGACTTTTTTCTGGCTGTTTTTATTTTTTTTATCTTACTCCTTTTTCTCAAAAGTTTTTTTTTAATCATGCCTCTCTTCCAATAAGCCTTCTTTACATATCAAACTGCATTACAACTTTTTGTGGCAGAGAGACACAAGCTCATCAATATGCAGAATTTATATGAAAAAAGGCTCTGCTTACCTGTTTTAATGTGCATGCTACAATGAGGTTGGTTCTCTCACCCCCAAAATGAAATGCAAAAATTTCTGGTGCTGATAACAATCTTTTGCCACCGGTCGGGGTCTCTGAGTCCCATTAGGATGGGCCACCAAAATGTAGTTACCGCAACGTGTTAATCTTGTATCTAGTCTAACTATAATACTTGAAAGAATAAGTTCTAATAAAAGTTTCTAGTTCTTAAAAAAAAAAATACTTGAAAGATAAAGACGACCTCTTGGAAGATCAGCAGGTTCTTTATTTGGAGAGCAATCACAGAAGGCCTCCTGCAGACTCGCTCACAATGACCTACTGAAAACCACAGTTTACATACACTTTTTGGGGCGAGATCATCTCGCCTCTCCTATTTTTTAAATTAATTTGTATTCCATAGAACCCCAATTAAAATGGTACCCTCATCTTCTAGGTATGCATTGTATCATAGCAGCCCAATTAAAAAGGTATCCTTATCTCCTAAGGATGTCTTATCATGCTGTACCAAACAATCTCATGCTACCATTCGCCTTTTTTCGCACAGAGTTTAGGCCTGAGTTTTAAACTAAAGTATCCTTTTTACCATTTTAATATTTTTTTTTGCCATAAAACATCCATCCATCCATTATCCACCGCTTATCCGGGTTGCGGGGGAAGCAGTCGGAGCAAAGAAACTGACTCTAGCTCCTCCGGGGGGTATACCGAGGCGTTCCCAGGCCAGTCGAGACATGTAGTCTCTCCAGCGTGTTCTTGGTCTGCCCTGGGGGCTCCTCCCCGTTGGACATGCCCGGAACACCTCTTCATGAAGGCGTCCAGGAGGCATCCGAACCAGATGCCCAAACCACCTCAACTGGCTCCTCTCGACGTGGAGGAGGCCATAAAACACATTTGTTTAAAATAATGCTCATGTCTTTACATTGTGTTTATTACAGTCACATGTTTTCTATATTCTTGCCTCTAGGGAAATGCCCCATGCCTGATCTATGAATAAGTGGATTCATATGTTTTTCATATGCTCACTTTTCCTAATTCTCCATCACAAGTATAAAATTGTTATATATAATTGAGTGCGAATTCAAAATGATTAATAGTGTTTTAGTGATAAAATTGTTTCTGGTTTAAAAACAATCATTTTCTTTCCCTTCAAAAAACGATTGTGCACAAGCTAGTATAGGACCCCCACCCAGGTTTACAACCCAACCCCCTTGTTACGTGCATCTGATTTTATAATAAATGACTCAGCAAATCAGAAGAGTGGAGTCTTAACGCCGAAAAAAATGATCCTTTTTACCACAAACAACTAAGAGCAATGTTTGTTTGACATCAAGCAGGCAGCTCCAACTTGAGCAAAAATCTACAGGTAACTGATATTCTGTTATTTATTATGGAAAATAAGATTAATTTAGGAATATTATCTTATATTTCATTTAAAATATATATATATTTTATGTATTTATTTATTTTAGATTAAGAACAAAGAAGAACAGAAACGATGGCTAACATTTTACATGTTCCAAGACTAAGTCCTTAGGGTAAGTATATATATATATATATATATATATATAAAATACATTTATTCATGAACATATTTGTATCTCTTTAGTCAAGCATCCTAAACGGTTATGAACTGGAAACAGTCACTTATGATTAAACTCTTTCCTGTAAGTAAAAAATATATTATGTAATTTGTAATTTTATGTGTATTTCCTAGTCCTAATTGAAACATTGTTTTTATCTTTAATATTTGAGTAAAAACATTCTGGCACTATTATGATGCTACTCTCTACGAATGCTGGTGTCTGTGAAGAGCCATCAATTGCTGACTCAAGAATGCAATACTTATTTTAATGGCAAGGCAAGTTTATTTATAGAGCACCTTTCATACAGAAGCAATTCAAAGTGCTTTACAGAAAATGAAACAATTAAATTAAAAGCCAGAATAAAATCATAAATGTCCAATAAGACGATTACATAAAAAGAGTAAAATGCTTAAAACAATTTAAAATGACAATAAAAGAAAAGAAATAAAATGCCGTTACAGAAAAGTGCAGAATATTTTAAACTGAGCTGTAAGCCTGCTCAAACATTTACATTTATGCATTTGGCAGACGCTTTTATCCAAAGCAACTTACAAAAGATGATCTAACATTCAAACTACAGCACAAATTATACAAAATACCTTACATTAAAACAGGAGTGTTTAAGGAGTTGATTTAAAAATGTCTAAAGTCTGGGGTTTTCTAATATTCTCAGTCAGCTGGTTCCATTTAAAAGCGGCACAGTAGCTAAATGCTGCCTCTCCATGTTTAGATTTGACCTGAGGCAGGACTAACTGACTAGTTCCTAAAGGTCTGAGTGCTCTGCTTGACTCATCTCTGTAGCAGAGCTAATAAATAGGCTGGTCCTACCCCATTTAGATATTTTTAGACCAGTACTAACACCTTAAAATCTAGCGTTTGTCAGGGAGGTCCTGGAGAAGACAGTGGTGTGGTTATTGTTGCTCTACCACATCCCAAAGCTGAGATATGGGTACATTTTCTAGTCCATAAAATGTATAACTGCATATATCAAGATGGGATTCCTACTTCCAGTGAAGCTAGGTAAACACATGAGTAGAGGGGTGCGATCAGAAAAGCCTGCTCAGTCCAATATATCCTACATTCAATTTGTTTGGCCCGGGGGTCTCAGTTATAAAAAATTAAAGAAAATATAAAATATGAGACTTGGGGATGTCAGAAGAAGCCTCACCATTACAATTTATTCAACACCAATAAACCTATTGAGAAAAAATCCCAGTTACATCATTTCTCATATCTCAGCTTTGGGATGAGATAGGCTGAAAATAATAACACCCCTGTGTAAGTCGGGGTCTTCTTAATCAACAACGTGAATTTGGAGGAAATCTGAGTCGATGTTACATGCCAGAAAGGCTGTCTGTTTTTTTTCTCTCCACACCCCTTTCTCCTTGCTCTTTTAATCCTGTCCTATTACTGGTAATCAACAGCAACCCCTGTATCTGACCAATGAAAGGAGCTGTTTCTGGAGTGAAGGCGGGTCTTCTGGTTTAAAGGTGGCCCATGCTGGAAGAAAGGAGAGAGCTGGGGAGAGGAGGCCATGTTTTTGTTTGTGGCTAACTTGCTTGTTTGTGGCTAAGCTACTTGCTTTTTCCTTGTGGAGTTAAAGTTGTTATGTAAGCAAATGTGACTATGTGCTAACTTTCAGTTGTTCACTACCTCAGTGTGGACAGGCTAGTAAAACACCCAACAGTACTGATAGTAAACTGTTGTATACACTAGGTATAAGGGGCAAGTGCCACTCATGTATTTTTTTTTTTTCTTCTTCTTAGGGAAGTTAGTAGGATAGGCAGGCAAGTTGTTTTGTTCTTTTCTTTAGCACCGTCCATAGTCCGCCTGAGTGTGTTGGCTATGTGAATTACCTCACCTTTGTTGTGGACTCTAAGTGTAGCTTCACTTGTCAAGTCATTTTGTGCTCTTGCTTTCTTTTTCCATGTTTGTTTTTCTTTGTATTGTTACCCATGTTAAATTAAATCTAATTAAGAACAGCCGTTGTGTCTTAACTGTCATCAATAGTACCTGATTTTCACACATCTCACGTTATGTCCTCTCTTACCCCTGGTCATTAAAAACAAGCATAGAGAGAGGACGGTAACAGTCGGTCAATAATTTAGTGTAAAAAAAAAACAAAAAAACACAAAGGGGTACCCCTTAGCGTTTTTTATGGGTGAAAATGTGACCTATTCAGATCTTTTTCAAACCAACAGTTTGTCAGGGAGGTCCTGGCGAAGACAGTGGTGTGGTTATTTTCGCTCTACCACATCCCAAAACTGAGATATGGGGACCTCTTCTAGTCCATAAAATGTATAACTGCATATATCAAGATGGGATTCCTATTTCCAGGGAAGGTAGGTAAACACATGAGTAGAGGTGTGCGATCAGAAAAGCCTGCTCAGTCTAATATATCCTACATTGAATTTGTATTTGGCCAGGGGTCTCAGTTCCAATAAATTAAAGAAGATATGAAATATGAGACTTAGGGAAGTCAGAAGAAGCCTACGCTATAATTATGTACATAGCCCAAGAATATCAGGCAAAGGAGGTGGAGTATGTGTAATTTACCAAAATACCCTAGAAATTAGTCTTAAACAGTGTGACACCTTCTCTTCTTTCGAGGTTCTCTCCACTCTTATTACAAATCCGGTCACAAAAAAGGATGCGTTTTTATTATGCAACATTTACAGACCACCAGGGCCTTACTTAGAATTTCTGAAAGAATTCAGTGATTTTGCTACAAACTTAACGGTGTGCAATCATAAAGTTATAATTGTAGGAGATTTCAATATCCATTTTCAGACGGAAAGTGACCCACTCAAAAAGGCATTTACTCTATCTTAGACTCTATTGGTATTACTCAAAATGTAACAGGGCCTACACACTACTGCAGTCACACTTTAGACTTAGTTCTGACACTAGGTCTTAACATTGACAAAATTAATATCTTACCGCAATCCTCAGCAATCTCCGATCATTACCTAATTTCATATGAGCTACGTCTTAGCCATAATATATGTAAGAACCCTCGCTATTCTACAAGGCGTATAATAAAACCATCTACCGCCCTACAATTTATAGACAACCTCCCAGAAATATCAACACCAGTTCCCACTCCATCAGACCCAATGGACCTAGATGTACTAACTGATTACCTAGAAAATACCTGTCGATCTACATTAAAAAAAGGTAGCACCACTTAAACATAAAAGTATAAGACAGAAAAAGCTCGCACCAAGGTATAATGATAAAACCCGTACTTTAAAACAAACATCACGAAAACTAGAGCGGAAAACATAGCAATCAACCAAGCTGGAAGTGTTCCATTCTGCCTGGAAGGACAGCCTTATAGAGTATAGAAATGCCCTCACTAAAGCTCGCTCAGAATATCTGGCCTCGCTGATCTCCAATAATAAAAATAACCCGAGAGCACTGTTTAGTGTGTTTTCTAGAATTACAAAAAATCAAGCAGGTTCCGAACAACTAATTCCAGCAACTCTCACCAGTAAAGATTTTATGGACTTTTTTAAAAATAAAATTGAGAATATTAGACAACAAACTCAAGCCACAGGATTAAATCCATCCTGGCTGCCACCCGATGTGAATGATATAAAACATAATGTAATTGTAAAAGAAAGACTTGAAACCTTTTTCCCACTCCCACAGTTAGAACTAGAGAAGATTATCACCTCCGCAAACTGTACAACTTGCACACTTGATGCAATTCCCACAAAATTGCTCAAAGAAGTACTACCAGCTATTATCAATCCTCTTTTAACTATAGTAAACTCATCCCTTAGCCTGGGCCATGTACCCAAAGCTTTTAAACTAGCAGTTATTAAACCTATGACCAAGAAACCAAATCTTGATGCTAGTACACTGTCTAATTACAGGCCTATTTCAAATTTGCCATTTCTGTCCAAGATCTTAGAAAAAGCAGTGGCCCAACAACTTAGTTCATATCTACATAAGAATCATATATATGAAAAATTCCAATCTGGATTCAGGCCACATCATAGTACAGAGACAGCTCTAGTCAAGATAACAAATGATCTTCTTCTTGCCTCTGATCAAGGCCACGTATCCCTGTTGGTGCTTCTTGACCTAAGCGCAGCCTTCGATACAATAGACCACAATATTCTCCTAGAAAGGTTAGAAAACATGGTTGGAATCACAGGGACAGCCCTATTATGGTTGAAATCTTACTTAACGGAACGTTATCAATTCGTAAAAGTAAACAATTTAAATTCAAATTATTCTAAAGTAAGATTTGGAATTCCACAAGGCTCTATTTTAGGACCATTATTATTTAAATTATACATGTTACCGCTAGGCACAGTTATAAGAAACCATGACATTAACTTTCATTGTTACGCAGATGACACGCAATTGTATATTTCAGCCAAGCCCGATGACAAACACAGATTAAAGAAAATAGAGGACTGTGAAAAAGACGTGAAAGGCTGGATGTTGCGTAACTTCCTCCTTCTAAACAGCAACAAAACAGAGGTCCTGCTTTTGGGTCCAAAAGTGGCAAGAAATAAATGATCAGATTTAATTTTAAATCTCGCTGACTTTCCAGTTAAACCTGGTTCAGCAGCAAAAAATCTTGGTGTCATAATTGACCCGGATTTATCATTTGATCAACACATAGCAATATTGTGAAGATGTAAAAAAGCTGTCCTAGTGATACTGCCTAAGATTAGAAATGCCTTATCCCTTCAGGATGCAGAAACATTAGTAAATGCCTTTATTACTTCAAGGCTAGACTACTGTAACGCACTACTGTCAGGACGCACCAGCAGCAATTTAAGAAAACGTCAACTAGTTCAAAATGCTGCAGCTAGGGTCCTCACTAAAACTAGAAAATTTTAACATATCAGTCCAGTTCTATCATCACTTCATTGGCTGCCTGTTAAATTCCGCATTGACTACAAAATTCTGTTATCAACATATAAAGCTCTACATGGGCTTGCTCCTGAATACCTTCAAGATACAATTTCCTATTATGAGCCTCCACGTTCACTCAGATCACAGAATACTGGATTTTTAACTGTTCCCAGAATTCAGAAGGCCTCAGCTGGGGGAAGAACCTTTTCTTATAAAGCCCCCAAACTCTGGAATGATCTTCCAGAAAATGTTCGGGACTCAGACACAGTCGCAATCTTCAAATCTAGGCTAAAAACTCATTTGTTTAGTTTATCTTTTGGTAGCTAATGCTCCCCCATAGCTAAAGGCAGCAGATCCGGGGGGTCCATGGACACAGGGAATTATAGTAAACTGAGACGCTGGTGCTGTCGTCCCGCCTCTTCACGCGATCACTCAGGTTTGTTGACGGTGGAGCGGAGGGATGCCAGTGTTTCAGGATGCTCCCGTGTCTGGGTGTCCTCCTGGTTCTCTCCTTTTAGTTAAAGCTGTCATAGTCAGATCTGCCGGAGTCATTAGCCACACTCTGGAAATGTTCATATTTTCTACTTTACAAACACAAAACAGTTCAAAACTAATTCCATCCCTTTACCTTTTTCCGAGTAAACGACTGCCCACCTGTCTTTCTGGACACTGATGGATGACTGTCGAGATCCTCCTCTATGCTTTAGACCAACTGCCCACGCTCCAGCAACCACCAAGTGCCTTGAAGCTGCCCCTACACTGAAGTTCTCACGGACTACTAACTATTATCACCAGTAGATTGACCAGAGGAGGATGGGTCACCCCTTGTGAGCCTTGGTTCATCCCAAGGTTACTTCCTCAGCTGGGGGAGTTTTTCCTTGCCACTGCCACCCCTGGCTTGCTCACTTGAGGGTTTTACATTTTTTTTTTTACATTTCATGTCAAATCTTTGTCTTACTGGAATTCTGTGAAGCTGCTTTGTGACAACATCAGTTGTGAAAAGGGCTATATGTAGTGGAGTATGGATCGAATAAAGAAATGGAAGGTTCTGAATGAAAGACTCTCCACTCTCAATAAGGATTTGAGTTGAGTTGAGTTGACCTTGCGGTGAACTCCCATAGCCCGGCTCAAACCAAACGAACAGCATGGACCAACAGTGCCCCCAAGTGGACATTTGCGAAATCACGTTTCACCCTGCTGCCCTTTAAGTCCATAATTGACGCAGCGAGTATTTCATACATTTGCATAAACATATTTATAATGTTACTCTGTTATTCTCAAGTGAATGTCTACTAACTAATGAAGTGATGTGTGTAGCGTCCCGGTTGAAAAGATGGTCTCTTAAACTGATGGTTCACAATCCTTTATTATAATGCCTTGTTGTAAACACGTCGTAAGAGATACAAATATACAGAACAAAAATACCATTAGTAACTCAAACAGTATGCTGCCTTTAACCTTTTCCTTATTAATTTTCCATGAATTAATTCTGTACTTTAAATTATTACAACCTTACAATATTACAACTATTACAACCTTTACCTAGAGTGCTGCTATCATGCTTTTATCATATATATTTAACTCTTTAACATTGTTTTCTATTATTTCTGTACCATTAAATAAACAAAATATGCCATGGTCAAACATTCACTTTACATAACAACAATTAAACTTACAAACATCTGTATCGCTACTCATGACTTATTTACATGAGCCGGCGAACGTAACTACATCACTTAACAACATATGCTCCGTGAAATATAACTAAATATGCAATCCCCCCAAAACGTAAATACTGACCTTGTTCCCTCATCAACCAGGTGCTAAAGAACCATTAGCGATGTAGAATTACTCCTTAACAATCCCGTTTTCCAACCTTAACCGTGGAGCACACCTTCTCTCTGCACCCCTGAGTTTGCACTGCTGGCGCGTTTTTTAGACAGTCGATCTACGACCTTTCAAAATAAAAGCATCAGCTGCGTCACTGGTGCAGCAAAATAATAAACACTTATGATCCAATTTACAATAATGAAAATACCAAAATATCAGGTCAGTTACACTCCCACCAAATCATTATAGCTTAACTGGTAAACAAATGGAGCAATAATGATTTCCTAATGAAGAAATGACCTGTAGCCTTACTCAATAAACACAGTCTATAATAAAGAATGAACCTTAAACTGTAGAATGCAGTTAAACAGTCTCTAATAACAAAACCAGTTTCTGCACTGGGCGTTCCACTATAGAAGGTTTACTGGAACCTTTATTTTTGTTTATTGTCCTTTCTCCAACTTCTTTTCTGCAAAGCGAATCTTTACCTTCCTTACAAGTCCATCTTTGTCAATTATTGTGTCCATTACAGAAGCTAATCTCCATTCATTGCGAGGTAAATCATCCAACTTCTCCATGACAACATCTCCAACCTTCAAGTTTCTTCTTGGAGTGTGCCATTTCTGCCTTGTTGCAATGTTGGACAGATATTCCTTTTTCCAACGTGACCAAAATTTTTCTGCTAGGTATTGCACCTGCCACCATCTTTTCTGTGCATAAATGTCCTCTTTAATGAATTTCCCTGGAGGGGGCAAGGCTGCCTTTGACTTCATAGTAAGCAGGTGATTTGGGGTCAATGGCTCGGGGCTGTTTGGGTCACTGAGGTTGTCTACTGTAAGCGGCCTGCTGTTCAAAATTGCTATTGCCTCATAAAATAATGTCCTTAATGATGCGTCATCTATTCTGCCTGATGAAAGTGAAGCTGTAGAACACAGAATGTTTCGAACTGTCCTGATTTGTCTTTCCCATACACCTCCTGTATGGCTTGAATGAGGAGTGTGCATTTTGAAATCACACTGTTTCTCGGCCAGAAATGTGGTAATGTGGTTAGAGTCCACTTGTTTCAAAGGTTCCTGCAGCTCGTTTTTATCTCAGACAAAGTTGCTTCCTTGATCACACCTTATTTCACTGACTGCTCCTCTTATGGCTATAAAACAGCAGAGTGCATTGATAAAGGCATCCGTAGTCATGTCGTCTAACATTTCTATGTGAATTGCTCTGCAACAAAGACATGTAAAAAGAAGTCCATAACGTTTGTGCACTTTGCGAGCTTGTTTGGTTAGAAAAGGACCAAAACAGTCCATTCCGCAAAATGTGAACGGTTAAGATGGCTCTAAGCGCTGTTTTGGGAAATCAGACATTTTCTGTTCCTCTGTGCCACTTCTGAGCCTGCGACATTTTACACATTGGTGTATACATTTTGCCACAGCTTTGTTGATGCATGGAATCCAAATTCCGTTTGACCTGATCTCGTTGATTGTCAGTCCTTTCCCTTGGTGTTGCACTTTGCTGTGATAATGGGCGATGATTAGTTGAGTGACATGGTGACCCTTGGGAACTAATACTGGATGCTTCAGTGTGGAGGAGAATGAAGCATTTTGGAGCCTTCCTCCCACCTTAAGGAGTCTATCACTATCAAGAAAAGTGTCCATTTAAAATAGTTTACTTTTGAGAGTAAGTGCCTTTCCATGTTTGAGCAACTTTATCTCCTCTGCATATTCATTTGCTTGTATGTCCTTTAGAATAACACACTGTGCATTTTGTCTTTTCTGTACTGTATTATGGCCTGTTGTTTTATCTTTCTTGGCACAGCGAATCAATCGAGCTATGGCTTGAATGGCTTTGTACCATGAGGAAAACTTTGTCAACTTGCCTGATAAACTTTTCTGCTGCACTCCGAGTGTGTTTAGTGCATGTACCTTTTTAACCTCTGGATCTCCGAGTGGCACATTCATGTCAATCTCTGCAGCTGTAGGGATTTCTTTGTTCCACAGAAACTGTGGCCCCTGGAACCAGTTTGATGTCATGAGTTCACTTGCACTTGAACCTCTGGAGGCCATATCCGCTGGATTTTACTCAGAAGAAACATATCTCCACTGTTGGGGGGAGCTGTTGAGCCTTATCTTTTGAACTCTATTGGAGACAAATGTGTGAAACCGACGTGCTTCGTTATTGATGTAGCCTAAAACAACCTTAGAGTCCGTCCAGAAATACTCGTCAATCTGTGTCAACCCAAGCTCATCCTTTAACATGATGCTTGCAGTAATGGAGACAACAGCAGCTGACAGTTCGAGTCTTGGTACTGTTATTACTTTAATGGGAGCAACTCGGGCTTTAGCTGTAACTAAAATACAATGCACTTTCTCATCTTTGCTTACATGTCTTAAATAAGAACATTGACCATAACCATACAAGCTTGCATCAGAAAAATTATGCAATTCTGTTTTTACTATTTGGCCAAAGTCTTTAGGAACATAACAGCGTGGTATTGCGATTTTCTCCAAGTTCTTTAAGTCGTCTTTCCAGTTATCCCACGCGGGCTTTAGTTCACTAGGAAGGGGATCATCCCAAATTGTGCCTTGTTTGCATGTCTCTTGAAGCACTCTTTTGCCTGTGAGTACGAAGCGGAGCGAAGCCGGGCTCAGGCGGGCTTGGAGCGGGACCCTAGGGCCCCCTGACCCTGTGAAATACAATATCATATAAATAAATAAATCAATTTAAAAAAATAATAATAATTAAAAAAAGGGGGAAAAAAAAAACCTCTCAGCAGTATCACGTGACAGCGATAGATACACGCACATTTGGAACAGGCAGTCTAAGCCATACAGCGACCTCTACTGGTCAGTTTAATACAGTGTTTTAAATAGGCCCTCAGATGTCTATCCTTTTAATTCATGGTGAATGAACAAAAAATGGCGGGAATTAGAGCTTTCTTCGCCATCATTGAGAAGTTTAATCATTTCATAGGATATGTTATCATGTTAAACCTGGCCGAAAAACAATCTGTCTCTTTCTCTGAGTGTTTTTTGGGAGAGTTTTCTGACTTGCGCGATCTAAGCTCCGCCCAGTGTGTCAAAAAAAAAAAAATAATAAAAAAAAAATAAAATAAAAAACTTTCAGCTGTCTCACGTGACTGCTACAGAGACACCCACAATTGGAATAGGCAGTCTAGGCCATAGAGCGACCTCTGTTGGCCATTTGAATTCAGTGCTTTAAATCGGTCCTCAGATGTCTCAGACTGAAAATTTTAGCCACCGTGTTTGAGAAACATAGTTGGATCTCTGAAGCCAAGAACACCCTGAGCGAGCCGAAGGCGAGCGGAGCGGGACCCTAGGGCCCCCTGACCCTGTGAAATACAATATCATGTAAATAAATAAATCAATTTATGGGGCGTTTCTCTTTCTCGGTCGCGTTCGATGTCACCCGTCCGGGCGTATGGACCAGTAAGATCATTGAGACGAATAGCGTATTACTGACGAAATTAGTCCCGGTTTCCAACCCAGGTGTCGGGCAGAGTGATGGGGAGTGGTCCCCAAGGTCCGTGGGGCCTGTCAGTGGGGTCACTGTCATAAATCCGAATGGTTTCCACTCGGTCCGCCTCGACCGGGTACCTTTAAGGTCTAGTCCCAACCCCGGATCTCGTATCATGGTGGTATTGGGACGGCCTGTGGGTCTATAGGCCACTGACCATCTGCCCACTTGTGGGGTGGGTGGAACGGGCCGCCCCGTCGATTGTATAAACCCGGTTAAGCCCGTTTCCACCCCGATGATTCGTTCGATGTATGCCTGGGAAGGTAAAACATTCCTGGGCATGGGGGGTCGAGCGTATGAGGGGTTTCCCCCGTCCCGAAAGAGTCGTTTTCCAGCCGATGATTCGTTCGATATGCCTGCCCGGGGAGGGTCAACTTCCCTGGGCACCGGGGGGTCGAACGTATGAGGATTTTCCCCCTTTTTAAACCCATAAATTTGCCCGTGCCTTTTTAAAGCCATAAATTTGCCCGTGCGCGAGTCGACGGGGCCGCGTAACCCCCGAGGCGTTGGCCGGCGGTTATCCGCCGGTCCGTGGGATCTCCTGACCTTTCCCCTCCTTTGAGCGGGACGTGGGAGCGCACCACCGGGCCCCCGGCTGGAAACAGCCGGAGGCAAAGAGCGCATTAGAGGTGACACGAATCGGTCTTCCACAGACCGCGGCTGGATGTTCGCAGGGTCGGCCTACGGATCGACCCTTCGTCTTCTCAAACGCAGACTTCCGTAGGCTCCGGGGGTGAACCGTAAACCTATGCCGACCTCCTCGCGCTTTGAGGGGGCCAGGATTCTCTTCCATTCTCTTCCCTTAACGGCCGTCCTTTACGACCGTTTGAGCTCGGTATACGCGGAGCACCAGGGGCAGGCTTCTAAGCCGAAATACCGTGCTTAGAACGATCCTCCCCGCCTTGTGCTCCCAGCCTCCATGGCTCGTGGATGCCCGTAAGAGGCGTCCGCTTGTCCAGAATTGTTCCGAGGGGGACTTAATCGGTCGGTCGATCCAACAGTAGGTCCGTTCAACGTCCGCGTCGGTGGTGCCTTAGGGTCGGGATCCGTTTGAGGGAAGGACCCGTCCCCTAGCTTGCACTGTCCGGGCGAGAATCATACGTTTTCCAAGTTGCCGAGCCGATTGCAGACACCCACAGCGGGGTCGCATTCGATCCTCTTCGCTGGTGTCCCCTGAGATCACTCTCACTGGCGCCATGCGCCCCCTCTCTTTCCCCAGCCGGGGTTTGAGATCCAGGGGGATCGGTCTGGTTGATCCTGCCAGTATCATATGCTTGTCTCAAAGATTAAGCCATGCAAGTCTAAGTACACACGGGGGTTGGTACAGTGAAACTGCGAATGGCTCATTAAATCAGTTATGGTTCCTTTGATCGCTCCACAAGTTACTTGGTATAACTGTGGTAATTCCAGAGCTAATACATGCAAACGAAGCGTTGGAAGGGTTCTGGGGGTCGGCGTGAAATGTTCTCCCGGCCCCTGTCCCCCGCATACGTGCATTTATCAGAACCGAAAAACCCTCCCGGCTCCGGTCGGGTCGCTTTGGTGACTCTAGATAACCTTTGGCCGATCGTTAAGCCCTCCGGGGCGGCGACGTATCATTCGAGTGTCTGCCCTATCAACTTTCGACGGTAGGCTACGTGCCTACCGTGGTGACCACGGGTAACGGGGAATCTGGGTTCGATTCCGGAGAGGGAGCCTGAGAAACGGCTACCACTTCCAAGGAAGGCAGCAGGCGCGCAAATTACCCATTCCCGACACGGGGAGGTAGTGACGAAAAATATCGATGCGGGTCCTATGATCCTGTGGAGCGTAACCGAATTGAACTCAATCTACATCCGTGAGTGAGAACCCATTGGAGGGCAAGTCTGGTGCCAGCAGCCGCGGTAATTCCAGCTCCAATAGCGTATGCTAAAATTGCTGCAGTTAAAAAGCTCGTAGTTGGATATGGGGACGGGTCTCGGATCCCCTGTACAGTCCGGATGGGTGGGAAGCTCCTTCGGGGGTGACCCCCTGTCTCTGGGTGGATGTTGAGACCCGGTCCCTACCCACCGGTGTCCTCTGCTCGCCGGCCGCGGAGAAGCCCTTAGCTGGGTACTTCACTGCGGTGCACGGTGGGTTGGAGGGTCCGGAGCGTTTACTTTGAATAAAGCAGAGTGCTCAAAGCAGGCCGACACGTGCCATGTCTGACTGAGCTAGGAATAATGGAATAGGGCCCTCCGCGGGGCGTCGGGGTCTCTCTTTCGGTACGGCTGGTCGTTCCGGAGTGGGGCTCCGGGGCTTCCACGGTCCTATTTCGTGGGTTTTAAGGACCAAGGGCAATGATTAAGAGGGACGGCCGGGGGCATTCGTACCACACCGACAGAGGTGAAATTCGTTGACCGGTGTGGGACGGACGAGAGCGAAGGCATTTGCCAAGAATGTTTTCATTAATCAAGAACGAAAGTCGGGGGAGCGAAGACGATCAGGTACCGTCGTAGTTCCGACCGCAAACTATGCCGACCCGCGATCCGGCGGCGTGAGGCTAGCGACCAAGACCCGCCGGGCAGCGTGAGGGAAACCACGAGTCTTTGGGCTCTGGGGGGAGTATGGTTGCAAAGCTGAAACTTAAAGGAATTGACGGAAGGGAACAACAAGGAGTGGAGCTTGCGGCTTAATTCGACTCAACACGGGGAATCTCACCCGGCCCGGACATGGTAAGGATTGACAGATTGATGGCTCTTTCTTGATTCTGTGGGTGGTGGTGCATGGCCGTTGGTAGTTCGTGGAGCGATTCGTCTGGTTAACTCCGATAACGGACGAGACCCTGTGCCTTAAAAAGTTACACGGCCCTCCCTTGGGTCCCTGTGGGGGCAGGCGGCCCGAGGGTTTCGGCGGTCGGTGGCCCAACTTCTTAGAGCGATCCGAGGCAAGGCAAAGCCGTATGAGATTCGGGGCCATAACAGGTCTGTGATGCCCTTAGACGCCCGGGGCCGCACGTGAGTTACACTGGCTGGTTCAGCGTGTGCATCCATCCTATGCCGAAAGGCCTGGGCAATCCTATGAACGCCTTCCCCGCTGGGGATAGGGGATTGCAACTTTTCCCCTTGAACGAGGAATTCCAAGTAGTCGCGGGTCACCAGCCCGCGTCGATTAAGTCCCTGCCCTTTGTACACACCGCCCGTCGCTACTACCGATTGGATGGCCTGGTGAGGTCCTCGGACCGTCTCCGAGGTGCCCCTTTACCGGGGGGTTGCCTCGTTGAGGCGGGAAGTTGATCGAACCTGGGAATCTAGAGGGAGTAAAAGTCGTAACAAGGTTTTCGTAGGGGAACCTGCGAAAGGATCATTAACGGTGACTTGTCCATGGTGGGTGCCCGCCCTCCATGCCAGTAGCCACTCGGTCTTTAAGCAAGGCCAAATCCCCCGGTGGGTACCTTAAAGAAATGGACCCCAGACACCTCGTACCTTTCGTCGTAGGCTAACGTGAGTCTCCCTCCGGGGGGGACGGAGCGGGCCGACCTCGGAACTCGGGGTTATGGGAGGACCGCCTTTGGGTGCATAGGTTGCCGGCCACCACCCCGCTCGCGGGGGTCTCGAGTGGTAACGGAGCCGCCCGCCGGTTGTTAAACCAAACCATTGATCGTTAAAGGCTTTAATTCTGCATGCGCGAGTCAAAGGGGCTAATGCAACCCCCAGGGCGTTGGCCGGTGTTCGCCGGCCTTGTTGGGATCATCCGTAACCCCCAGGGGACGGGAGCGCACCACGGGCGAAACTCTTTCCCTCTCGGGTTAGAGCGGAGCTTAAGAGCGCATGCAGGGATCGGGAGGTGTATATCGGCACCTCCCTGGGCTTCGCGAAAAACGGACCGTATAAATAGTCTGAGACCCGTGCGCGAGTTGAAGGGGCCTGATGGGCCCCGGATGCGGAACACAGGTGGGATCTCCACCCAGCCTCACCCTCCGTGGGGACTTGGGAGCGCACCACCGGGCCCGCTCATCCCCTCCGGGGGGAGAGCGTGGCTGTAGCGCACGCCGGGTACAAACTTTAGACCGGGACCCGTACGCAAGCTGAGTCAAACTTACCCCGATGGCCTTGCGCGAGTTGACGGGGCCCAGAGAAACCCCCCGAGGCGTGGACCGGCGCAACGCCGGTCTTAGTGGGATCTTTCAGATTTCCCCCTTGCTGGGGACTTGGAAGCGAACCACCGGTACGCTAGCCATCTACTCCCCCGGGTGTCTTGGTCTCCTAACACGTAAAAGGGAAGATTGGGCACCACCGAGGCGATCCATCTGGATGCCAAGCCGGGTTTAATGACCCCCAGCCCGGGGTCACCCGACCATAAAACTCCCTTTGTTCATGAATCCCTTCCATCTCATCCAAGGGACGTGAACCTAACCTAAACCCTTAAATTCTGTTGTTCAAAAGGCTTTAAAGTCCCGTCCGTAAGGGCGGGCAAAATGATACAACTCTTAGCGGTGGATCACTTGGCTCGTGCATCGATGAAGAACGCGGTAAACTGCGTTAAATAATGTGAAATGCGGAACACAGATCATCGATATTTCGAACGCACATTGCGGCCGCGGGGGTCCATCCCGCGGCCACGCCTGTCTAAGGGTCGCTTTACCCATCGATCGGTCTTCCCAGACCGCGGCTGGAAGTTCGCAGGGCCTCCACCTCGGACGGCCCTTCGTCTTCCTAAACGCAGACTCGGTTCTTAAACCACCGTGTGGCGAGAGCTCCGGACGTAGGGAGAGCCATTAGGTCCGGGTCCCATCCGTCATCATCTCTCCCCGCTGGGCTTCCCGCTGTCGGAGGGTGGGCACGGTAATACGGCGAGTGGCCGGGGGGTTCGCGCCCAGCGCCCCGCAAAACAGCCTCATAGCGCGACCTCAGATCAGACGAGACAACCCGCTGAACTTAAGCATATCAGTAAGCGGAGGAAAAGAAACTAACAAGGATTCCCTTAGTAGCAGCGAGCGAAGAAGGAAGAGCCCAGCGCTGAATCCCTCTTTCCACTGACCGGGGTGGGCCGGGAAATTTAGTGTACGGAAGTCCGTTTAGTCTCGGTGCGGACGTGGGACCAAGTTTTGCAAGGAAGTGTCTTCCATAGATGGTGAAGGCCCGGTATCGTATCCCGTATCCCGCCGGGTAGATCGGGCTTCCCGGAGTTGGGTTGCTTGTGAATGCAGCTCAAAGTGGGTGGTAAACTCCATCTAAGGCTAAGTACCGGCACGAGACCGATAGCGAACAAAGTACCGTGAGGGAAAGTTGAAAACAGTACTTTGAAAAGAGAGTTCAAGAGAGCGTGAAACCGTTGAGAGGTAAACGGTCGGGGGACCGAGAAGACCGCCCCGGGGGATTCAGCCGGGCGGACGGCCCGCGCTCATGTGGTTCCGTGACTCGGAGGCGAGTTCATCCGGGCGAGAGAGGGGGCGACCCCACTCCCTGCTCGGCCCTGAGCTTCGCCTCCCGACTTCGGGCCTCTCGGGCGTATGAAGGCTCGACCCGTCAGGTGCATTTCCCCCGCGTGGTGGTGAGTCGCGACCGGCTCCGGTTAGGCTTGGAAGGGCCCGAGGGTGAAGGTAGGTGCGTCCGGAGATGGGGCCCACACGGCCCTGGACACGGGCGTTCCGCTACAGCCCCTCGCTCCGACTTCGCCGATAACGCCGGGGCCGCGGAGCAATGTCCTTTCCGCGTTCTCCCCTCCTTCGGGATGGGGATGGGGCCCCCCTGATCGTTCGGTCGAAGCGGGCCGGTTGGGCTGTCCTCAGCCCCAGGCTAGGCCCGCTACGGTGATCCAGGCCCACAGCACCCAAACGCCTAAGGTCAGCGGCTAAGTTCGGACCCCGACCGACCCGTCTTGAAACACGGACCAAGGAGTCTAACGCATATGCGAGTCAAAGGGCTTGAACCCCGGAGGCGCAACGAAGGTGAAGGCCGGCGCGCGTCGGCTGAGGTGGGATCTAAGACACCCCGTCCATGGTGGGTTGACAGCGCACCACCGGCCTGCTCTCCACCGAGTGGAGAGTGGAGCAAGAGCATACGCGGTGGTACCCGAAAGATGGTGATCTATGCCTGGGCAGGGCGAAGCCAGGGGAAACCCTGTGTGGAGGCCCGTAGCGGTCCTGATGTTCAATTCGGTCGTCCGACCTGGCTATAGGGGCGAAAGACTTAACGAACCATCTAGTAGCTGGTTCCCTCCGAAGTTTCCCTCAGGATAGCTGGCACCAAACTCAGTTTTATCCGGTAAAGCAATGATTATAGGCTGCGGGGCTGAAATGGCCTCGTCCTACTCTCAAACTTTAAATGGGTAAGAGGCCCGGCTCGCAGGCTCGGAGCCGGGCATCGAATGATGGTGCCAAGTGGGCCACTTTTGGTAAGCAGAACTGGTGCTGTGGGATGAACCGAACGCGCGGGTTAAGGCGCCCGACGCGACGCTCATCAGACCCCAGGAAAGGTGTCGGTTGATATAGACAGCGGGGCGGTGGCCATGGAAGTCGGAATCCGCTAAGGAGTGTGTAACAACTCACCTGCCGAATCAACTGGCCCTGAAAATGGATGGCGCTGGAGCGTCGGGCCCATACCCGGCCGTCGCAGGTGTCACAATCCCCAATTTGAAACAAGGACCGTACGCCGCGACGAGTAGGAGGGCCGCCGCGGTGGCGCTGAAGCCTCTGGCGTGAGCCTGGGTCGAGCCGCCGCGGGTGCAGATCTTGGTGGTAGTAGCAAATATTCAGATGGGATCTTTGACGGCCGAAGTGGAGAAGGGTTCCACGCCGACAACGCTTGGCCGTGGGTTAGTCGGTCCTAAGGGATAGGCGAATGCCGTTCGGAAATGCTGGGACGATGGTCTCGTCTGCCTCTCGCTGACCGAAAGGGGATCGGGCCAATATCCCCGAACCTGGGAGCGGGGAGATT